>NC_044988.1:26653498-26742897 GCF_008728515.1 Papio anubis | reverse complement strand
CAAAAAAAAAAAAAAAAAAAAAAAAAAAAAGAATACCCTGGGGAACTTGGTGACATTGCAAACACCTGGACTTTGTCTTTCTTCTTACTTCAATGTATCGGGGCCTCTATGTCCTTTCCTAGCTCCTCAGGTGATTCTGATGTACACCCAAGTTTGTCAAACTGCTTGTCTACTCAGTAAGGGTCTGGTGGTAGTGGTAGATTAGGCAGCAGAACTGGTAAATTCATAGTGTCAAAAGCTAATTACTTTCAGTCAGAAAGTAATTAAAATTTTTTTGCTAACCTGAGGGTAGGTTTTCAGTTGTCCTTACTCAGCTTTTCTATGGGCAACTGTATTCATTTGAAGGTTTTGGGATTCAGGATTAGAGGTATCCCTCTACATCCTATCATTAAACCTATAGCTCTATATTTTTCTTGTTTGATTTATCTTTATATCCTCAGAACCTCTTATAATATGCCTGGCATATGGTGGGCACTCAGAGTGTTTTTGTTGAAAGTATAAACCAGTAAAACAGTGAAATTAATTGATGTGGTTGGGATCAAGTCTCGGTTTGGGTTTTTTAGTATTATGTTCTCAGTAACAAAACCAACTAGCCACAATCTGTTAGTCATCCCTGGTTGGAATAGCCCTAGTTCACTATGGCTATTCTAGAAATTTGCTTTGAAATACAGGTAATGCTGTATCTGGAATTCAGTAGCTATCCGCAATGGGGTGAGAACAAAGGGATAGTAATTGAAGCACCAGCCTCAAGCATGTAAGACTCCATTACTGCCTTTTTTTTTTTTTTTTTTTTTTTTTTTTTTTTAAAAAAAAAAGAGTTTCACTCTTGTTACCCAGGCTGGAGTGCAATGGCGTGATCTGGGCTCACTGCAACCTCTGCCTCCTGGGTTCAAGTGATTCTCCTGCCTCAGCCTCCTGAGTAGCTGGGACTACAGGTGTATGCCATGATGCCCAGCTAATTTTTGTATTTTTAGTAGAGACAGGGTTTTGCCATGTTGGCCAGGATGGTCTCGAACTCCTGACCTCAGGTGATCCTCCCACCTCGGCCTCCCAAAGTGCTGGGATTACAGGCGTGAGCCACCATGCCTGGCCCATTGCTGCTTTTTAGAATTCCTTGCTGTCCCCCGAATTAGCTCCCACCCCAGGCCACTGGGTTCTACCTCTCCTTTGGCTTGAGGTACATGGCAGGTTTGGGCATCTAACTGGAGCCAGCCAGGCAAAATGGGGCTGTGTAAAGGGCATCATATATGAGGGGGAACATTTTGAGACACAGACCCCTTTCATCCTTGACGTTGGCCCTCCATAGCCTAATCTGGCATCCATTTGATGAGCTGAATAGTCCCGTCACAAAAATGGCCTCTACCCGCCTCAGAATTTCAGAATCTCCTTTGTTTGAAGATTATCTTTATCCATCTAACTGAATCAGCAAGCTAAGCTATCCTCAGGCTAAGAAAGACCAATTGTCTGCCTTCTTTATGCAAAGCATGGCAAAAAAATATTTAAAAAGGGAGCTCAGAGAAAGTTTTAAGATAGTAACTTTTCATGTTTTAGCCTTCCCATAAAATTAAACTGAGTTTAAAAATAGTACTAATGCAACCACTTTTCTGTACTATGTTGGGGCAGACTAACAAGGCCACAGTTTCTGTATCCTCTGGCTCTCCTGAACTGTTAGGCGAGGCTGTTATTTAAAGAGTAGAAGAGTCTCAAAGACTGAACCAGCCTGGGTGAGCCTCATTCATAGCGATGGGGCTCCTATGGGGATGACTGCCCGAGGATGCCCACCCATCGTGTCATTTTCCTTGGCAGGGTGAGGAGGAAGCACACCAGCTTCCAGTCAGCTGCCCTGGGCTTCTCTCTGTCCTTTGGCCAGCAGACACTTTCCCTTAGGCTCTCAGATTTCTTTCCAGTGAAAGGGGCTTGAACTCCACAGCCTTTATGGTCTGCAATGTTCAAAGACCAGGTTTCAGGAAAATCCTCAAAGGACTTATTGTGATGCTATAAAAAGGCAATCAGAGCAGCTCTATAAATTTGCGCCTAGTTTTAATCTTGTAGGAATTTAAAAAATTTAAAATGTGGGCTCACGCCTGTAATCCTAGCACTCTGGGAGGCTGAGGCGGGTGGATTGCCTGAGCTCAGGAGTTTGAGACCAGTCTGGGCAACACGGTGAAATCCCATCTCTACTAAAATACAAAAAATTAGCCAGGCATGGCAGCGTGCACCTGTAGTCTCAGCTACTTGGAGGCTGAAGCAGGAGAATTGCTTGAACCTGGCAGGTGGATGTTGAAGTGAGCCGAGATTGCACCACTGCACTCCAGTCTGGGCGACAGAGCAAGACTCTGTCTTAAAAAAATAATAAAATAAAATAAAATAAAATAAAATAAAATAAAATAAAATGTGGGTAATACCAAGCCTAACACCTATGTATTTTGCTTTGAGAAACATAGGTGTAAGCATCAGTTAGAATTCTAAAAACAAGACACCAATATTGCTTGAAGACCAATACTGAAAGGGAATATTTATGCTTTCGAGGTGTCTTTGGGAGTTGTCAGCAAAGTGATTATAGTAAAATTCAAAATCAATAAACATTTAAGGGGCAAATAGGACATTTTTAGAAAATGGCTATATCTGTAAAGGACTTTTAGGGGTATATATCAGCAAGAAGGTGCTGGGATCGTCTCATATAAAGCTTGATTCTTTCAGAATGATTTATGTTTGATCAGCCCTGAAGGAAGATAAATGATTCCGTGACCACTGAGGTTCCTGCATTCTGTTTGACCACAAGGGGGCAATATTCACCTAACCGAAGCCAGTGAGAATTCCTCCCTTCCCAGCATTTTCCTGCCTCTTCCGTCTTTTTTTTTTTTTCTTTTGAGACGGAGTTTTGCTCTTGTCACCCAGGCTGGAGTGCAATGGCACCATCTCGACTTACTGCAACCTCTGCCTTCCAGGTTCAAGCGATTCTCCTGCCTCAGCCTCCAGAGTAGCTGGAGGCATGTGCCATCATGCCTGGCGAATTTTTTTGTATTTTTAGGAGAGATGGGGTTTCACCATGTTGGTCAGGCTAGTCTCGAACTCCTGACCTCAGGTGATCCACCCATCTCAGCCTCCCAAAGTGTTGGGATTACAGGCATGAGCCACCACACCTTACCATCTTCTGTTTTATACATACCATGAGGCCATATAAACAGACCCAGAGTGGATGAAGGATTGGGGGCTGAGGAGTGAGTCGGATGCTCTCCTGGAAGTGATATTTGGAGGAGTGAAAATTTAACAAGTAATGTGTTTGAATTCAGCCCGCAAGGCTGGACCACATGTTTCTTCACAGAGATTTTAGGGAGCAAAGAAGTTAGGGAATAACTTTTTCTTTCTTACTAGGAAGAGTGGAAACCTTCTTGGGAAAGAAGAAATCGATTTTATAACATGAATAAAATTGAGTACAATTTAGGCCTCTTGGGGTAGGTGTCTTATGTGGACTCTGAGGGGGATGGCAGACTAAGTGCATGATACAATGCTGGGCCAATGGCCTTGATCACTGGGACCTGTGGATGTCACAGATTATGCATTTGCATTGCTTCTCCTAGGATGGGTATTGCCAGGCAGAGGGGACTTTATGGATACTCATTCAGAGAGCAGCCAGCAACATGACCCCAAAGAAGAAACAGCCTTGGGTTGGGCCGTGGCCCTGACCCCATGTGACCCTGGCCAGATCACTTCCTCTCTCTGTACCTCAGTTTATGTTGTGAAAATAGGTGGCTTGGACACAGTAACTTCTAAGATCCTGTCTATTTCTAAAAATCCAACTATATGACCACTGCCTGGCAGGCTGCTCTTACTCCTTTCGGCCCACTGGTCAAAGACCCTGTTCAGAGCTTCCAAGGTTGATGTAGCTTCCAATGATCCCCTAGAGTTTGATTAGTGGAACCAGAGGCTTGGAGACAAGGGGTGGTAAAAGGATAGATGGGGATGGGGTGGTGCTCAGTGCATCCAGCTCCTCTGGAAAAAGCAGAGAAGGTGAGCAGCACCTCACATGCCAACAGGTAAAGCCCAAACACCTTCTGGAGGAGTCTTCCTTTGCTTGGGTCCTTTTCAAATTAGAAGTCAAAAGGGATACTGGAGGAACAGTCATTCTGCCTGCTGTTTCTGTTCTAGCACTTCCCCCACCCCCTTCGGTAATGACTTTGGTAACTGGTAAAGCCTGAACTATTATTTCCCATTTCATGCCTTAACAATGGGAGGTCATGTGATTCAAATAATTTGCTAGACAGGCTTGAGTTCTATGGGTAGGTACAATTTGACAACTTGAAAATGTTGTCTTCTTTTTTCATGCTATGAACTACTAACCTGAAGCTAAGGTTTACTTCGTGCCGTGCATAAGGAAACCTTTTCATTAAAATGATAGTTTAAATTCACTAATTAGATCTGCTCTTCAAAATGATTGGGGTTTTTCAGATGTCAGCTCATGATATCACTATCAGATCTCAACTGTTTAGGAAAACTTTTTTCCTTTGAAACTCATAACAAGCCTTCAAAACAAGATTGGTTCCTTCTGATATACATAAGGTATGAAATGATTGCTGGTTGTCAGGTTTACCAAGGGAGTGTGAAGAAAAGACTCCCCTGGGACAGCTTGTACAATAAAGAAAAGTGGACTGCAGCTGGTGTGAGTAATCACCCGGTAGGGACTTCAGCTGGTGAAAGCTCAGGGGAAAAGAGGACATCACCCCAGTGTGCAGTCCCATAACATGGCGATATATTGGGCAACCAATCCTCTGAAATATAATAATGCTTTTGCAAATTTCCATGCATTTAGCAGATGGGATTATGCAAATGTCCTTTCCTTACCCAAAGTGTGTCTGAAATGCTTTTTTTTCTTTTGCATTCTGAAAAGCTCTGGGTCTTAATTCCCATGTAAATGAACTTTAAATTATCATAATTTCACCACTACTTCTACATAATACTCAAATAGCATCCTCCTTTGGTGGGGAAGGATAGTATAGGTAATTTGAAGATTTAGCACATTTAAGAAAGGAAAAAACTACTTTAAAACATACAGAGGCACAAATTGAGCAGACAGCTACTAAAATGGCAGGTTATATTCCACAGAAAAGCAGACAGACTTGGGCCACTCTGGTTTAATATGAGAGCATTGGTACATTCAATGGATTTATGCATGAAAATAGTTCAGGGAACTGGGTTGGTTTAAAACAATTTAAATTTCTGATTAATGCTGAAGAGCCACTCTTTTTACCTCATTGCTCCTAGATTGTTCCCTTGATATAAATAATTTGAGATTTCAAAACAAGCTTGGGAGCAATTCCCCACATTCAGCTCTGTTGGTCTCAAAGAAGAGGTGAACTAGAGATGTCATGCTGATTGACTTATGATGTTCTGATAATTCCTCAATGCATTCCTTTGGTTCTTAAGAGTTATTTACACACAATTTTACAGGTGTATTATCAAACACTATGCTTAAGGTCTAGGACTGTGTTCCTAACTCATGAATAGCATTTTGTACCAGAGTTAATAACTTATTCATTAATTTTTTTACAGATTAAACATATATGCACACATATATTTGCCCCCATAATTGTAAAGAAGAAAGCACACGTTAATTATTATTATGTTCCTTAATTTTGAAAATTGCTTTAAGTTCCCAAGATTTTCTTAGCATTTTAACTCTAGTTTCGCAGCCTTTGATGATCTCATTGGCCTAAATTGCTGGCAGTCACTTGAAACCACCTGAAAGTCACCTGAAACCATCTGAAAATTGCTGAAAGTCACCTGGGAAAGTTGTACACCAATGTTAATTTCTCCCTTATTCACTTCTTCCCCAAACACCAAACAAACAAAAATCTTCATTTTCAGCTCCCTTAATCCATATAACATAAAATGTAGGCACTGAGACTCCTGTGACTACCATTGTTCATCTTCCTTGCTCTCCCATTGTTGGATACTTACCGTCATCCTGGAAATAATGAATTCTGCATTTCCTGCTTCTACTTTTTCCCAAGGGAAGAAATTAAACATTGGCTTTCTGTTTCTCCCTGTCTTATTGGCAGTCTCTTTTTCCAGGTAAAAGGATAAATTATTTCTAGGCCAGTTCAGTACTATTCTTGGTCATTTGTTATCATTTTTTCCAGTTACTAAATTTGTAAGTAAATGGTAAATGCATGCTTATATAATGATTTTCTTGCTCTAATATTTGGATCATACTTAAAAGGAAAAAAAAAATAGTTGCTTTTAATCCTTCTTCCTCCCAAATTCTTACCATTCTGTTCTTTCTTGTTAGTATATATTATTTTTGAGGTACATCTTTAGCTGAGAAGCTACAAAAAACCCTATCTTAGAGATACTTTACATGCCTTCTAATGATACAAGTGACGTGAGCAAATGTAAAAGGCAGCTCAAGGGACTTCAGAAAAGAGAAAACAATATTGCAAAGCAGAGTCCTATGGGGAAAAGAAAGTAATGAGAGGGATTTTAATCATTTATACTCAGTGAAATCTAACTGCAAACAATCCCTTTGAAAATCAGACAAGACATTATTGCTGGGAGGCTGGGTCATTGAATTGGATGAGCGACTCTTTTTAAAGGTTTGGGTTGGTGATGACTGGGATTGAGGGATAAAGGCATAGCCGTCTCTTTAGAAAACCTCACAATTCCTTCAGGGACAGAGATTAACTTAAGGAAGGAGAGAATACCCCAAGTCATTACTTTAGAAAAACTCAAAACATTTGATTGAACATGAGCAACAACTATCTCACTGAAGAAGACACATCAAATGTGTCTACTTCTAATCTTCTGAGTTTAGTTTTCAGGCAATTTTAAGCCAGGATGAATTAGACAAAATTGGAAGGTTCAAAGAAAAGAGAAATGGGTTTGTTGAAGGCAGATCTACTACGATGGCATGGAATGGGCAGACCAGTGAAAGATACAATCTCAGGAAAGTGGTTGTTGAGTTGGGAGTACAGATTGCATAGTGTCTTCTCCCCTTGTTTTGAAAGAACTACAGGCTTCACCCACTCAAGCAGATGAAAAGTCCTTCATGAGATGGGAGGAAAGTTTGCAAGGGCCAAAGGATGGAGATTTTGATTTTTTTGTGTGTTATTTTTATATCCTTTACTCATTCTTAGCAAAGGTCCAGCAGGTGAATAGGTACATTATAAGCAGCCCAGGGCGTTTGCTTGGCCTTTCAAAGGAAAAATAAAAAAGTAGTTACACGATGCCTAAGGGCAATTCTAGCCAATCACTTCCTGTGAGATGAAGAAATCATACTGTATTTTTGACTTCACTTTGTAGCTTTCTCTGAATATGTCCTGTGGACTTTCGTGAACAATTGTTACCAAGTGGTGATAGCAGGCATATGTGTGCATGTGTGTATGGGCACATCTGTATGGGGTGGGGGCAGTGCCATATTCTGTTTTATTTTTTGGAATTAAAACATCACTTTCTGGGATGGGTTTAAGGGTTCAGAACTCAAGCTACCTCTGAAGGAGATAATATGGGGCAAAAGAACAAGCACTTGGCTAAGATTAAACAGAATCTCCCTATGCCTCATTCTTCTTGTCTTTAAATGGGAATAAAACTACATTATAATAATAAAATAATAATTTTTTTTTTAGATGGAATCTCACTCTGTTGCTCAGGCTGGAGTGCAGTGTGTGATCTTGGCTCACTGCAGCCTCTATCTCCCAGGTTCAAGTGATTCTCCTGCCTCAGTCTCCCAAGTAGCTGAGATTACAGGTGCATACCACCACACTTGGCTAATTTTTGTATTTTTAGTAGAGACAGGGTTTCACCATGTTGACCAGACCAGGCTGACCTTGAACTCCTGACCTCAGGTGATCCACCTACCTTGGCCCCCCAAAGTGCTGGGATTACAGGCATGAGTAACTGTGCCTAGCCCGTAATAATAAAATAATAATTCTATTTCATAGAATTGTTGTGAAGATTAAATGAGTTAAGATGCACTCAAAGTATGCAGCAATGCTGTATACCTAGTCATCACTAGCTCATGACTATTATTATTTTATCATTATTAATAAAAGAAACTGAGCTTTAAACCTAGCTCTTCACTAACCACCAATATAGCTCTCATCTCCTTGTAGTTCGGCTTCCTCATCTGTAAAATGAAAATAATGCTACCTGATCCATACCTATCAACACTTTTTTCCCATCCAATGAGATGACAAGTGTGAAAAAGTATTCTGGAAAAAATAGAATGTTAGAAGAATGGAATGCATATTTATGTTTTAGTCCCTGTTTTTAGAAAATTTGGAGCTATGCTTACTGACTATGCTCTATGTAATGGTAGATGTGACATTGTATCAGGAGCTGGTGAATGAAAATTTACTCTTGTGGTCAGTCAGGCAGCGTGGAAACCAGCTCCCCAAACAGTGAGGGGCATATGGAAAAATACAGGTAATGGCATAAATCCACTTGGCAAGGGAAAAGCTGAGAGTTCCACTACCCAAAAGCATTATGTCCAACGAAAGCATCTAAAAGCACGGCGATTGGTGATAACACCACAGCTGCATCATGAACAGAAGCTTCAGAGTTAAAAGACACACACACACACACTGTTCCGAAATGAGGGGCACCTGATAGGGACAGGAATACTCTGGCAGCTCATGCAAAACAGAGGCACTCTCTAATCACAGGAAGCAGTCAAGACAGGGCCTCCGACCTGCAGTCGAGAGGGTTCTTACCTTTTTGACATCCCTGACCAAGTGGTACAATGTATTTGAGGGCCCATGTCTCTGAAAACAATAAAGAAGAATCAAACAGTTTTGCTAGTCAGGGGCTCTGGTTGGCAAGGCAAGAAGGATCTGGAAGGAAGGGCTCTGGCTGGTGGAGGGCAGGTCACTAAGATGGACCTTGTTTTAGTTGCTCAGTGTATCTGCCTTTTCTTTCTTTCTTTTACATTGTCCCCATTTGCAGATGAAAAGCTTTGTCAGTGACTTTTGTTTTGTTTTGTTTTGATGCAGGTTCTTCTGTTACCCAGGCTGGAGTGCAATGGCGTAATCACAGCTCACTGCAGCCTCGAACTCTTGGGCTCCCTTTAGCACCCTGAGTAGCTGGGACTACAGGTATACAACACCATGCCTGGCTAATGTTTTTATTAAAAAAATATTTTTAGAGATGGGATCTCACTATGTTGCCCAGGCTTGTCTTGAATTCTTGGCCTCAAGCAATCCTCCCACCTCAGCCTCCCAAAGTGCTGGGATTATAGGCATAAACCACCGCACCGGCCATACCTGTTTCTTCTAAACAAACACGTTGGCAGATTTTTGAACTGTATTCCCTCAAGCAAATGTATTTGAGGTTCTAGGTTCAAACTTTGTAAGGGAGGTTGTCAACTCTGTTGACAGCTGGGCCAAAATGTGATGGAAGAAGCCAGTTTTGCAGCTGGGGGCCGGGATGAGGGCGGGAGAACAATAGGCCCCATTGACCGCATTGGAAATACACTTGGGCACTTTGCCATCGCAACTTGTTTATTACTCATCATGAATGAGAAATTGTCTAAGAAGAGGGTTGGCCAACTTTTTCTGTAAAAGGCCTGAGAGTAAATACTTTAGATTTTGTGGGTCACACAGTCTTTACTGAAACTGTTCAACCCTGCTGTAGTAAATGTGCAAGTAGCCATAGCTCATATGTAACAAATGAGCCTGGTCATGATTCAATGAAATTTTAATTATTGGCATAGAAAGTCAAATTTCATATTATTTTAATGTGTCATAGAATATAGCATTTTTCTTTTGATTGTTTCAACCATTAAAAATGTAAAAAAAAAAAAAAAATCTTAGCTTACAGCGCATACAGAGATAGGCAGCAGGCTGGATTTGGATGACAGTTTGCTGCAACTTGATTTAAAGAAAAAGCCACAGACTGTTTGGGGAAAAAAGAGTTTTGTAAAAAAAAGATGGATGTTTGTTTGAGGTAAATATAAAGTGAAATAAGTTGCCATTCTATTGTCTTTTAGGAATAGGAACGTGAGATAAAATCCAAGATGCCTAATTAAATTTGAATTTCAGATAAACAACGTACAATTTTAACCTAAGTATGTCCCATGCAATCTTTGGGATATAACAAAATTGTCTGTTGTTAATCTGAAATTCACATTTAAGTGGGCATTCCTGCATTTTATTTGCTAAATCTGGTTAGATTATCAGAGAATCTAAAATAGTGATGGCTTTTTTCCTTCTTTTTTTTTTTTTTTAGTTAGTCTTGCTCTGTCACCCAGGCTGGAGTGCAGTGGTGTGATCTCAGCTCACTGCAACTTCTACCTCCAGGGTTCGAGCAATTCTCCTGTCTCAGCCTCTGGAGTAGCTGGGATTACAGGCATGCACCACCACGCCCAGCTAAATTTTGTATTTTTAGTAGAGATGGAGTTTCATCATGTTGGCCAAGCTGGTCTCAAACTCCTGACCTCCAGTGATCCGTCCGCCTCAGCCTCCCAACGTGCTGGGAGGCCACTGCGCCCAGCCAATGGCAAATTCTTAAGCACTGTTGCAACCATTCAAGTATTTAGACAGGTCTATGAACGGCTGCAATGACCTGCCCATTCAGGTGGACATGCCCATCAGAGCTCTTTTTCCACTGAGGGGATGCTGGATTGTGCAGTGATTGAACCTACAGACTCTGGAGTCAGAGTGCCTGCCTCTACACCTCTGCTGCTTACCGGCTCTGAACGTGGGCAAGCTACTTAACTGTGACTCAGTTTTATCATCTTTAAAATGGGAATGATAGTATCCTTTATCTGATGGGGTTGTTGTGAGGATTAAATGATATAATGTTTATAAAGCTATTAAAAATGGTGCATAATGCCAATCAGTGTTAGCTATTATTATTACTGAGGCTATTTACTGTTCCATAATCCTCAACAAAGTATTCTGGGAAGCCACCACCAGCGGATTGAAGTGATCAAACTTACTGGCCTTTCTCCGTCTAGAATTTTCCTACCCCCCGCCCCCCACCCCAGTTTTGGGAATAAATTACTCTACTCCCTTGATTCTCTAATTGATAGGCCATTCAACGCTTGTCTTTATTTACTCATTTTTTCAAGTTGAAAACCCATCATTCTTCCTGAAAGTCTCAGTATGCTGAACCAAGAAAAGTCTGTGGAGAAAACAGAAACCAGGAGCCATTCTGCTAACCCGTTTCTATTTTTTGCAGATGGTGCCACGGTGGTACCATCTAACAACTACCACTGGCTGGGGACAGGAAATAAGCTCCATCCTGCTTGCCCTCTGCGTGATGGGACAGAGACGTTGTGAAAATGAAGGGTAGAATAATCTCAGAGACAGAAGCTTGGGTTCGGTACTTACTGGCTTCTTTCTTAAGAGTTTTGTGACCTTGAATTCACCTTGGCCTCTGCTATGGTTTGAATGTTTGTGTCCTCTCCAAAATTCATGCTGAAACTTAATTTCCAATGTACTAGTGTTAAGAAGTGGGGCATTTAACATGTATACCTGTGTAACGAACCTGCACATTCTGTACATGTATCCTAGAACTTAAAGTATAATAATAATAATAGAAAAGAAGTGGGGTCTTTGGGAGGTGATCAGGTCCTGAGGGTTCCTCCTCTGTAAGGGGGATTAAGGCCATTACAAGAGAAGCTTCACACAACATTCAGGCCTTTTGCCTTCTGTCTCTTCAGCCTTGTGAGGACACAGCGTTTGTCCCTTCTGGAGAACGCAAAAACAAGGTGCCATTTTGGAAGCGAAAAGCAGCTTTTGCGAGACACCGAACTTTCCAGAGCCTTGATTTTAGACTCTCCGGCCTCCAGAACCCAGAGAAATAAATTTCTGTTGTTTATAAATTACTGAGTCTCAGGTATCTCGTTACTGTAGTACAAATGGACGAAGACAGCCTCAGTTTCCTCATTTGTTAAATGGGGGAAAAATTTCTGCTCTTTAAACTTCACTGGATTTTAGTACGAGCTCAGAGCCAATGCACTTAACTAGTGTGAACGCTCTCAATAACTTCATCAACAGTAGTTTTACCTATGATTACTCCTTGGTATCCCTAGTGAGTAAATTACCAAATAATTACTAAGCTTAAAAAACAAACAAACAAACAAACCCAAAATTTTTGAGTAACTCCAAAGAGATATTTTACCTTTTATTCCATTTTATAGCTGAACTATGAAGAATGAACTTCATAGCTCTGAGGATAACAAAATGGTGTAGGATACTTAATTGGCCTTTTTTGATGCTTAGAGTTAAATCAATCCTCCTTTGCTAATTGCCTCTAACACCCTCTGGCCTTACAGAACAAACTGTGTTCTCATTTCCAGAGCCTTGTGGTTTTGTGTAAGAATATGAGAATGACACACTCAGGTTATCACACAACTTTTTGCCTTAGATGCTGACAACTGAGCAATTAAAACAAGCGGAATCTTGGTGACTTGGTGTTTGTCATCTATGTAGGTCTAAGGGAGCATTTATGATCAATGAACCATGCATTTGGAGAGGAGAAGGGAAGAGAATCACAGGCATATGGGGGGCAGGAGGAGGTAAAACAAACGAACAAAAAAGAAAATAAAAAGTGCCTTAGTTTGGCCCTACCGTATTGTACAATTCCTCTAGTCTGGAGATGGTGAGAAAACGGTGCATGCTTACTCCATTCTCTATGAGTAATTTCACAAAATCCACTCTGTCCAGAACTAAGGCATCCAACATGGCTTGCTCCAGAGATCCCACCTGCAAACCAAGTCACTGAGTTAGTCTGCCCCAGGGTCTATCTAGGACTGCAGTTCTTTAGTGCTCACTTGAACAGCTTAGAAAGGGACGCCTTTGACATCTGGTAAACCTTCATCACATCTAAGAACATGCTAGCAAGACTGTTCACAGATTCACTTTTGGGACAGCCACAACCCCTCCCATGTTTGGGGGCCTGTCTTTGCAAATAAAAGTCAAGCATTTCTAGTTCCAAAAAACTATTTCTTCCCTGAATCTCTTGTTCTGGATCTCAAGAAGGTGCAAGTGTTCACAAGGTTTTTCCCCTTGCAATTATCTGATCAAACTTCTCAACACCAGTGAAGTGTCAAAGGGGGTACTTTGCTGTCTTCATTTTTGTTATCCTTAGGCTCTGAGGGAGACCACAGGCCGATTTGAGAGGAGGGTCCCAAGTCAACAGACCAAAGGCCCTAAATCAATGCTGGGTCTCTGTGTAGAGGCAAGACCACAAAGATGTCACTGAACTGAAAAACAAAACAAAACAAAACAGAACAAAGCAGAACAACCAGCCTACTTTCTGGATTTGCCAGTGGCTTAGATTTTTATTCAATTCATTTCACAAAAATGTCACAGGGTCTAGACTCTAACAAATCTTTCCATGTTAGCAATCCACCAGCACTGAGTGAAGACAGGGCTCAAGCCCAGGCAGAGACTCTCTAGGGGAAAGGAAGTAGTAAGATAAGGCCTGCCAGTGAGTGCTGTGATTCCAGGCACAGACATCAAGTTTCAGGCTGCTGGGATGCCTCCTGTGGACGCATACATATACCACCTGATGGCCAATCTCTCAAATTTTTATTTTTGGTAGAGTCAATTGAGGGAAGCAAACCAAGAACAGTTATATAAAGCATTGGTTTCCTCATGTTGTTCTTTGCAAATAGGGAGGACCTGTGCTCAGCTACCAGGACCAGATGGTGCCTGCACAGGGAGGCCTGCTAATTCTGCATCCTGAGGTGTGACCCAGCCATAAACCAGCGGGGACTGCCACCACTTGGGCAGCAACCTCTTCCCTTTGCCTCTATCAAAGACAATCAGAAGCAAATTAATAATTCTACCCCTTCCTTAATTTTAATACAGCTTTGTCTTATATTTTTTCAGATGTATTCAAATAAATGGCATCATTTGCAGCTGAAAATTGCTATTAAAGACAACTCACAGAGATGGAAATATTTGGAGTTGTGTTCAGTTGAAATTTCCACTAGATGGCGGTGCTTTCCTAAATATAAGAAAAGGAGCCCAGGACAGGGACTTGGCTGCCAAGGAACACGTTCCATCTTAAAGAAAAGGCAATCGTTTTCTGAGCCCATCTCAGAGGCTCCTTAAACAAATACCCTTGCCCAACCAAAGTGGGCTTTTCACGGGTGACGACATATACTCTACCGGCCACTGTTGCCCGTAAATAAAGATCTGGCTGCGAGCGATGTCAACTCTGTTCCAGGCTAAAGCTAAGCTCAGTTGGTCTGGGGCCGAGGCATTGGCTCCTGTGTGAGGACAAGTGGGAGAAAAGAGTGGAAGAGAGAAAACAACGATCAGTTATTACACCAAGAGCACCTGCTCCATCCCTCTGCCATTAATGCCCCTATTCCTGAAGAACCGACTTGGCTATCCAGCAGGTTTCTCAAACTTGGTGTTATTGACATTTTGGGTAACTCTTTGTCACAGGGCTCTCCTGTATATTGTAGATTATTATTACAAATTTTTTTTAACTTTTTTTTTTTTTTTTTTTTTGAGACGGAGTCTCGCACTGTCGCCCAGGCTGGGGTGCAGTGGCCGGATCTCAGCTCACTGCAAGCTCCGCCTCCCGGGTTTATGCCATTCTCCTGCCTCAGCCTCCCGAGTAGCTGGGACTACAGGCGCCCGCCACCTCGCCTGGCTAGTTTTTTGTATTTTTTAGTAGAGACGGGGTTTCACCGTGTTAGCTTTTTAAAAAGAAGGTCTTTGAAGCTCCATGCTTTTTTGATATATAATACTTGTACATGTTTATGGTGTGCATGTGATATTTTGATGCATGCATACAAGTTCATTGTAGATTATTAATAGCACACTTTGACTGAACCCAGTAGATGTCAATAGCACTTCCCATCCCCATCCTCCCAGACGTGATGCTCAAAAATGTATTCAGACATTGCCAAATGCCCCCGTGTGTGAAGGGAGCAAAACTGGCCTGGTGGACAGCACTGCTCTACGGTCTGGCTAGGCAAAGTGTGGTTCACAGAGCAGCTGCAGCAGCGCCACCCTGGCACTTGTTAGAAATGCAAGCCTCAGGCCCTGTCCCAGACCTACTAAACCAGAATCTGTGTTTTCACAAGATCCCAGATGACTTGTGTGCACTCTCAATTTCGAGAAGCTCTGCTCTACCACACATTTTGCTTCTGCTGGCCAATCACCAGTTTCAAGGCATCCCTTGAATAGTATTTTGCATGGGAAGGGTGCTCTCATCAACTAGTGTACCAACTTGCCATTTTCCTGAAAAAGAGTTAGGAAGGTCTTTTAACAGAGAGGCAAACCAGTGGCTTAGGTTTACTTTGATTTGTGGGTAGAAGCCATTGGAACTATTTCTCAGGTTCTCATTTTTCTCCAGATTCTATCTCTAGAGCGGTGCGGTTCACAGGTGGCTAAGTTTAAATTAATTAAAATTAAAGAAAATTAAAGTTATAATTCCTCAGTCAGGCTAGCCACATTTTAATAACTTAATAGTTCCATGTGGCTAGTAACTATTGAACTGGAAAGCACAGATATAGAACATTTCTATCATCACAGGAAGTTCTATCAGCCCAGATCTCCCCTAGGTGAATGCATCCTGCCCATAGAGGCAGCCTGCCAAGCAGCTGGAGGGGAAGCTGGAAATGGAGGCAGTGCAGTAACTAAAGGAACATTAGGCTCCAGGCAGGAGGTCCAAGTGAGAGTCCCTGTGGCTGTATGGACTCCTCTCAGCCACTGTGGATCATCTGTGAAATGGAGGCAATAAATATTATCCAGTTTGCGTGGCTGGGGTGTGAGACTGAAATGAGATTGTATAAGTGAATTCATGTGTAAACAGGTTTTTCACAATTCACCAACACCCTTAGTGCACTGAAGAAGAGACACCCCTAAATATTTGCCCAGCTTCATGCTGCTGGATATTTCATGATCAGGGAGGAGGATAAAGAGACAATCTTCCTTGGCTCAGAGTTTTTAAACATCAAACATGTGCTGGGCAAAGTATTAGGCACTTCCGCATGTCATACGTAACATCCCAGTTAATCTGGGGACTGGGTCTTATTGTCTCCTGTCTCACTGAAACACATGAGACTACTGAGATCCAGGGAGGTGGAATAGTCAAAGATAAAACAGCTACTAACAGGGTAAGTGGAACAAGTATTCATCAAACCAGAGGTGAGAGTCAGATCCGGAGAATTCTTCTTCATCATTGCTGCTTCTGATGTTTGGGAAAGAAAGATAGCAAATGTGTATGCTGTTCACTCCTCTGGGTTCGCCAGCAGTCAAGGCCAGAAACAATGAGGACAGGGGCAGGGTTCCTGGTGGTTAACTCAGATCAGTGATTCCCAAACTTTGCTGCACATTAGAATCACCTGGGAAGCTTTCTCAGGGTGCATCCCATACCGATTAAATCATGTTGCTTGGGATGGGATCCAGGCGTGGATATTTTTAAAGCTCTCCAGGTGCTTCCAATATGCAGCAGAGGCTGGGAACTACTGCGCTGTGTGCCTCCTTTCCTGCTTACCCTCGCCTCTTCCCTCTGGGCTCCGAGATACTGACATTATACATTAGGCAAAAAATATTTGCTAAGTGAATACTTCTCAAATTTTAGCATGCGTAAGTACAACTCGGAGAACTTTTTAAGACACAGGTTCTTGGGTCCCAGCTGCAGACCTGATTCAGTAGCTCTTGGGTGGGGCCTAAGGTTCCGTGTGTCTAACAAGCTCCCAGATGAGGCCGCTGCTGCTGATCTGGGGCCATGCTTTGAGTAACAAGACCCTTGAGAGCTGTGGTGCTCCGTTCCCTTCATAGGTTGAAGAGCATTTCTGATTCTGGTGTCCACACGTTAATGCCCTTATTACTGACCACATACTTGAAGTAAATTTATTAGTGTTTACAATGATGAATATCATTTCAGCTTTCACCTGGAATTTTCCATTAAAAATTATTTATCTCCTCAGGTAACAACAGGAACTGCACACTCATACCAGGGTAACTGGCATACACAAGTGATAAGTAGAAATGTGTCAAAATATACTGTCATCAATTTGGGGAGGAAAAGAAGTGAAGGCTCATTGCGATTGCTTTTGGAAAGGTAGCACTTTACATGTTCCTTTGCTTCTTTGGCTGGTCTACTGGTTGGTCCCAACTTGCTGGAAAGGTTTAATCATTCCCTTTGCCATTTGTATGTTACAAATTAGTATATCACTCAAGTCAATAATAGCAGCTCAAGCCTGAACAGGGACACATAGCAGGAAGCAGTTATTGAGGTCAAGGTGAGCTACAGGCCTTAATGTAATTAGGTAAGTGTCAAATGAAAGCATGAAACCAATGAATCTTGACTTTCAAACATTGAAAATACGTCACTCAAGAATGGCCGTGGGTGACAGTTCAGATCAGTGGTTCTCAGCTAGGGTGACCAGCCATCCAGGCTTGCACAGTGTAGTCATAGTGTTAGCATTTAAATTCCTGCACTCTGGGAGATGTGTCAATCCTGAATAAACCTGGTGGCTGGTCACCCTATTCTCAACTATGGCTGTGCACTTGGAATTGCCTAAAGAGCTTTAAAATATACTCATGCCTGGGGCACACCCCCACAGATTCTAGTTTAATTGGTCCTGGGCATTGCAGTTTTTAAAAGTTCCCCAGTGATTCTAATGTGAGGATAAAATTAAGAATGCCTAGTGTAGATAGTATATGTTCATTCATTCACTCATTCATCTGTTCATTTAATTATTTATGCATTCAAAGATAATGATTTTATGCCTCCTCATATGGGAGGCAGTATGCCAGCATGAGGACCAAGATGTATAAAGCAGAATACTTTGTCTTGAGAGCTTACAGTCAAGAGGAGAAGTCTGTAATTAAATACATTCTTTCATGCAGTAATTCATTTATCTCCTCAACAGATATTCATTGAATACTTTCTCTGCTGGGAACTGATTTGTCATTGAACATCCAGTGACAAACAAAGTAGCTAAGATCAACCTCTTCACAGAGCTTACATTCTACTGGTAGCAGGGAAGTACTCGGAAGTAAGCAAATAAACTCATGAACAGCATACTTTCAGACTATATAAGTGCTGTGAAGGAGCAGTGCCACTCCTCGGGTATGTGGGACCTGTGCTTATAGAAACAAATCAATGTAGCAGAACCATTCTGACTATCCGATCTTGCATGTCCCCATGACAGAAGTATTTTGCCAATTGGCTGGAGCAATCTGATGGCCAGGCTGCCCTCCTGAAATGAGGGCTAAACATGGAGTCATTGGACAACCAACGACAAAAACCACATGATTATCTCAATAGATGCAAAAAAGGCCTTCAATAAAATTCAACACCCTTCATGCTGAAAACTCTCAATAAACTAGGTATTGATGGAATGTATCTCAAAATAATAAAACATATTTATGACAAACCCACAGCCAATATCATACTGAATGGGCAAAAGCTGGAAGTATTCCCTTTGAAAACTGGCACAAGACAAGGATGCCCTCTCTCACCACTCCTATTCAACACAGTATTGGAAGTTCTGGCCAGGGAAATCAGGCAAGAGAAAGAAATAAGGGGTATTCAAAGAGAGGAAGTAAAACTATTTCTGCTTGCAGATGACATGATTGTATATTCAGAAAACCCCACCGTTTCAGCCCCAAATCTCCTTTAGCTGATAAGCAACTTCAGCAAAGTCTCAGGATACAAAATTAATGTGCAAAATCACAAGTATTTCTATACATCAATAATAGACAAACAGAAAGCCAAATCATGAGTGAACTCCCATTCACAATTGCTACAAAGAGAATAAAATACCTAGGAATAAAACTTACAAGGGATGTGAAGGACCTGTTCAAGGAGAACTATAAACCACTGCTCAAGGAAATAAGAGAGGACACAAACAAATAGAAAAACATTCCATGCTCATGGATAGGCAGAATCAATATTGTGAAAATGGCCATACTGCCAAAAGTAATTTATAGATTCAATGCTATTCCCATCAAGCTACCATTGACTTTCTTCACAGAATCAGAAAAAAACCTATCTTAAATTTCATATGGAACCAAAAAAGGGCCTACATAGCCAAGACAATCCTAAGCAAAAAGAACAAACCTGGAGGCATCACACTTCCTGTCTTCAAACTATACTACAAGGCTACAGTAACAAAAACAGCATGGTATGGGTACCAAAACAGATATATAGATCAATGGAACGGAGCAGAGGCCTCAGAAATAATGCCACACATCTACAACCACCTGATCTTTGATAAACATGACAAAAACAAGCGATAGGGAAAGGATTCCCTATTTAATAGTGTTTGGAAAACTGGCTAGCCATATGCAGAGAAGTGAAACTGGACCCCTTCCTTACATCTTATACAAAAATTAACTCAAGGTGGATTAAAGACTTAAACATAAAACCCAAAACCATAAAAACCCTAGAAGAAAACCTAGGCAATACCATTCAGGACATAGGCATGGGCAAAGTCTTCATGACTACAACAACAAAAGCAATGGCAATAAAAGCCAAAACTGACAAATGGGATCTAATTAGATTGAAGAACTTCTGCACAGCAAAAGAAACTATCATCAGAATGAGCAGGCAACCTACAGAATGGAAGAACATTTTTGCAATCTATCCATCTGACAAAGGGCTAATATCCAGAATCTATAAAGAACTTAAACAAATTTACAAGAAAAAAACAACTCCATCAAAAAGTGGACAAAGAAAATGAACAGACACTTCTCAAAAGAAGACATTTGTGCAGCCGACAAACATATGAAAAAAAGTTAATCATCCCTGGTCATTAGAGAAATTTAAATCGAAACTACAATAAGACACCAACTCATGCTAGTTAGAATGGCAATCATTAAAAAGTCAGAAAACATTTGCTGGAGAGGATGTGGAGAAAAAGGAATGCTTTTTCACTGTTGGGAGTGTAAATTAGTTCTTTCATTGTGGAAGACAGTGTGGCGATTCCTCAAGGATCTAGAACCAGAAATACAATTTGACCCAGTAATCCCATTACTGGGTATGTACCCAAAGGATTATAAATCATTTTACTATGAAGACACATGCACACATATGTTTATT
Organism: Papio anubis; assembly: GCF_008728515.1. Classification (NCBI taxonomy): domain Eukaryota; kingdom Metazoa; phylum Chordata; class Mammalia; order Primates; family Cercopithecidae; genus Papio; species Papio anubis. Next base: position 26,722,878 of record NC_044988.1, on the reverse strand, counting down.
GAAGCACTATCCACAATAGCAAAGACTTGGAAACAACCACAATGCCCATCAATGATAGACTGGATAAAAAAAATGTGGCACATATACACCATGGAATACTATGCAACCATAAAAAAGGATGAGTTCATGACCTTTGTGGGGACATGGATGAATCTGGAAACCATCATTCTCAGCAAACTAATACAGGAACAGAAAACCAAACACTGCATGTTCTCACTCGTAAGTGGGAGTTGAACAATGAGAAAACACGGACACAGGGAAGAGAACATCACACACCAGGGCCTGTTAGGGGGTGAGGAGCTAGGCGAGGGATAGCATTAGGAGAAATACCTAATGTAGATGATGGGTTGATGGGTGCAGCAAACCATCATGCCACATGTATACCTATGTAACAAACTTGCATGTTCTGCACATGTATCCCAGAACTTAAAGTAGAATAATAAAAAATAATCAATGGAACTAAGAGTTGGTTTTTTGAAAAAATACGTAAGATTGATAGACCACTAGCTAGACTAATAAAGAAAAAATAGGGAAGATCCAAATAAACAGAATCAGAAATGACAAAGATGACATTACCACTGACTCCATGGAAAAAACAAAATACGAAAAACCTCAGAGACTATTAGGGACACCTCTATGCACAAGAACTAGAAACCTAGAAGAAATCAATAAATTCCTTGTAACATACAACCTCCCAAGATTGAACCAGGAAGAAACTGAATACCTGAACAGACCAATAGCAAGTTCTGAAATCGAATCAGTAATAAAAAAAATATACCAACAAGAAAATGCCCTGTACCAGAGAGATTCACAGCTAAATTTTACTAGACATATAAATAAGAGGTGGTACCAATCCTACTGAAAATATTCCAAAAAATTGGAGAGGAATGATGCTTCCTTAACTCATTTTATGAGGTCAGCATCATTCATAACCAAACCTGGCAGAGACACAATGAAAAAAAGAGAACTTCAGGCCAATATCCTTAATGAACACAGAAGCAAAAATTATCAACAAAATACTAGCAAATTGAATCCAGCAGCACATCAAAAAACTTATCCACCATGATCAAGTAGGCTTTTTTCCTGGCATGCAAGGTTGGTTCATCATACAAAAATAAATAAATGTGATTCATCACAAAACAGAACTAAAAACAAAAAACACATGGTCATCTTCGTAGACACAGAAAAAGCTTTCAATAAAATTCAGCGTCCCTTTATGTTAAAAACCTTCAACAAACTAGGCACTGAAGGAACATACCTTAAAAAAATAAGAGCCATCTATGACAAACCTACAGCCACCATCATACTGAACAGGCAAAAGCTGGAAGCATTCCCCTTGAGAACTGGAACAAGACAAGGATGCCCACTCTCACTACTTGTATTCAACATAGTACTAGAATCCCTAGACAGAGCAATCAGGCAAAATAAGGAAATACAAGGCATCCCGATAGGAAGACAGGAAGTCAAACTATCTTTGTTCACAGACAATATGACTCTATACATAGAAAGTCCCATGGTCTCTGCCCAAAGTCTCCTAGAACTGATAAGCACCTTCAGTAAAATTTCAGAATACAAAATAAATGTACAAAAATCAGTAGTATTTCTATACACCAATAATGTCCAAGCTGAGAGACAAATCAAGAATGCAACCTCAGTCACAATAGCTACAAAAACAATAAAATATTTAGGAATACCTAGCTAACAAGGGTGGTGAAAGATCTCTGTAGCGAGAATTACAGAACACTATTGAAAGAAATCAGAGACAACATAAACAAATGGAAAAACATTACATGCTCATGGACAGGAATAATTAACATTGTTAAAATGGCTATACTACTCAAAGCAACGTGCAGATTCAATGCTATTTGTATCAAATTACCAGTGTAATTTTTCATAGAATTAGAAAAAACTGGCCAGGTATGGTGGCTTATGCCTATATTCCCAGCATTTTTGGAGACAGAGGCAGGAAGATCACTTGAGCCCAGGAGTTTGAGACTATCCTGGGCAACACAGGGAGACCTCATCTCAATAAGTAATACAAAATAGTAGACAGGCATGGTGGCATGTACCTGTGGTCCCAGCTACTTGGGAGGCCGAGATGGGAGGATCACTTGAGCCTGGGAGGTCGAGGCTGCAGTGAACCATGATCATGGCAGCCTGGGCATCAGTGTGAAATCACATCTCAGAAAAAAAGAAAAGGAAAACCTATTCTAAAATTCATATGCAACCCAAAAAAAGCCTGAAGAGCCAAAGCATCCTAAGCAAAAAGAACAAAGCTGGAGGCATCACACTACCTGACTTCAAACTATACCACAAGGCTAAAATAACAAAACCAGCATCATACTAGTACAAAAAAAGACACATAAACCAATGGAACAGGTTAGAGAACCCAGAAACAAAGCCACATACCTACAAGAATCAGATCTTTCACAAAGTCAACACTAGCAAGAAATAGGGCAAGGACTCCCTATTCAGTAAATGGAGCTGGGATAACTGGTTAGCCATATGCAGAAGATTGAAACTGGACCCTTTCCTTTCACTACATACAAGAATCAATTCAAGATGGATTAAAGGCTTAAATATAAAACCTAAACTATGAAAATCCCAAGAGAAAACCTAGGACATATCATTTTGGACATAGCACCTGGCACAGATTTCACAACAAAGACTCCAAAAGCAATTGCAACAAAACCAAATTAGACAAGTGAGACCTAATTAACCTAAGGAGCTTCTGTACAACAAAATAAACTATCAACAGAGTAAATGGACAACCTAAAGAATAGGAGAAAATATTTGCAAATTATACATCCAACAAAGGTCTAATATCCAGAATATATAAGGAACTTAAGCAAATTAACAAGTAAAAATAATCTCATTTAAAAATGGGCAAAAGACATAAACACTTTTTTTTTTTTTTTTTTTGAGATAGAGTCTCACTCTGTCACCCAGGCTGGAATGGAATGGCTCGATCTCAGCTGACTGCAACCTCTGCCTCCCGGGTTCAAGCAATTCTCTTGCCTCAGCCTCCTGAGGAGCTGGGATTACAGGTGTCCACCACCATGCCTGGCTAATTTTTGCATTTTTAGGAGAGACACTGTTTTGCCATGTTGGCCAAGCTGGTCTTGAACTCCTGACCTCAAGCAATCTGCCAGCCTCGGCCTCCTAAAGTGCTGGGATTACAGGTGTGAGTCACCACACCCAGCTTCACAGATACTTCTTAAAAGAAGTATATACATGTGGCCAATAATCATGGGAAAAAATGTTCACTATCACTAATCATTAGAGAAATGCAAATCAAAGCCAAAATGAGATACTATCTCACGCCATTCAGAATGGCTAGCACTAAAAAGTCAAAAAAATAACAGAGTTTGGTGAGGTTGTAGAGAAAAGGGAATGCTTGTATACTGCTATAATAAGCATTATTATAATGTAATGGGAATGTAAATTCGTTCAGCTCCTGTGGAAAGCTGTCCAGAGCTATCTCAAAGAACTTAGAACTACCATTCAACCCAGTAATCCCATTACTGGGTATATACTCAAAGGAATATTAATTATTCTACCATAAAGACACATGCACATGTATTTTAACCACAGCACTTTTTGCAATAGCAAAGACATGGAATCAACTCTGCCCATTAATGGTGAATTGGATAAAGAAAATATGGTATATATACACCATGGAATATTACACAGCCTTAAAAAAGAATGAAATCATGTCCTTTGCAGCAACATGGATGCAGCTGCAGGCCATTATTCTAAGCAAATTAACACAGAAACAGAAAGCCAAATATCAGTGTTGTCAATTATAAGTGGATGCTAAACACTGAGTACACACGGACACAAAGGGGAAAACAAGAGACACTGGGACTTACTTGAGGGTGGAGGGTGGGAGGAGGGTGAAGACTGAAAAATTAATCATTGAGTACTATGCTCACTGCTATCTGGATGATGAAATAGTTTGTACACAAAACCCCAGGGACATGCAATTTTCCCATGTAACAAACCTGCACATGTACCCCCGAATCTAAAAAGTTGAAAGAAGAAAAAGAAAGTCTAAGGCCAGCTCAATTTTCCCCCTCATAAAAGACTTGATCATTTTGCCTGGAGGCCCAGGGTATCCTTTCTTTTTCTGTGAAGTTTAGTAACTTTATGAGGATCTTTCTGGGCATTGGCGATTGCGGGTCAGTTCTTCCTGGCATAAGGTGACTCTTTCAATATCTAGATCAAGTTTAATATTTTTTAAAAATGAAAACATAGCTAAATTATATTTTAAATTCTGTAATTATATTTTAAAAATTTGTTTTAATTCATTATTTTGGTTTCCTTCTTTAGAGACCAGTTATGCTTTTGTTGGATCTCCACTTTCTGTCATATAATTTCTCTTTAATCCCAATGAACTCTTTATTGCCACTTCATTTCATTTTTGTTCACATTTCTATCCTCTGTGTCCTGCACTGGGTTTTTCACAATGTATATTTGATCTTGCGCCATTTCTCATTTCATCTGCAATTCTGTGATGATTCCCCCACACTTCATTCCTGTGTGCTATTCATACTTTATCTCCTTTTGCTGCCTCATCGACTCTTACCTGAATTTTGGTATTTCAACCTTTAAGTATTTCTTCATAGATGAGTGCTTCAATAAGTTTAAACATTTTTAAATGTTATGATACCTATTTATTCATAATGTTCATCTGTTCCTCAGAAAAATTTTTCTCCACTTTTTATCACAAAGTTTTTATTGAACAAAAGTAACATGACAATAAAAATGATACACATATGAAAGTGAATGAAGATCTGCAGTATAGAAAAGATGTGTACAAAGAGACCAACGTTCAGATTATATAGTTCTGTAAAACTTTAGCCATAGCAGTTTAATACTGATCAAGCAGACACATAAAAAGGGGAAAAATTTATTTAGTGTTTTTGAAACTTAGACTTCTGACTACCGAGAAACATTTCTATAAAGAGTATTATTCCTCTGTTAATAGATTTTGCCCTTTTGTTATTCTTTCTTAGAATATCTCTGTATGCAGTCTATGCTAATCCCTTTTTTATTATTTATCATTTAATGAGTTGCATTACAACGGGCCCAGGATAGCATTTCAGGCTCGTTATTAATGATCACAACTGGAAGGCTTCCTTCTAATCCACTACAATGTCAAACTCCCTCCTGCAAGCATGGCTTATCTGCATAATTCAATACGTGGCCTACCGCCTCTATTTCTGTGTACTAAGTCAGGGACAGGAGGGCCCCCTGCCACCATCCAACTCACTCTTGTTTTTGCACGTGCTGTTCCAGACAAAGGAGAGAACGTTGCATGTTGGGGTGTTACTCACATCCAGGAATAATATTTTTGTTGGCCCTTTGTGAGAACTGCCACTGTTAATTTCTTTCTTTTTTTTTTTTTTTTTTTGAGTTAAAGTATTTTATTTTGTGTTAGGGTCTTTTTCACATCTTGGTTACATGTGAAAACAAGTCATCTAGAGAACATATAGTGTGAATCTGCAAAAAGAACAGTGTAGATTGTTTTCTAAATTAAGCAAAACTTAGTTGTTCATGGTACAGGTTGTTCATGGTTACACAGTCATGGATTCTTGAAATGAGTGTCTTCTTATTAGCTGGAGGAGTTGTTTTGAGGGATTTCTCTCTTTTATAAGATAAGCTTTCATTCTTTCATATGAACATCACTGAACATCGAGTGTGAATCATCTTCAAGCCCACAACCTAATGGTTCTCCATTCACACATATATATAGACTTCGCTTGTCACCCCTGGGATGCTGGTACACTGAATGTGTTTCCTACTGGGAAATGTTAAGTGCTCCCAGGGAGCAGAGTCTAAATTAACAGAGTCTAAATTTGCCACTGTTAATTTCTATCTCCTCTGCTTTCACCCCTTCCTCCTTCCTCCCGCATAGCTCCTGCATATACAAACATTTTGGAATATAGTTCCTAGCTTCACCAAAAATGCAGTCTGATTGTTTTTCTTTCTTTTTTCTTTACTATTTCTTGAAGCTTTCCAGGAGAAGAAGAGAAGGATGAATTCAGGTAGTCACGTCTACATTGGAAGTTGTGAAGGATTTTATAGGTAGAAGAGTGTCTTGATCAAAGCTTTGCATTAGTATTATTATTATTTCTTTAACTGAAATATTGGGAATGGACAGGAATGTGCTCAATAGGAAGGAGGAAGACCCTTCAGAGGCCACTGCAATAAATCAAAGAAAAAATCCTGAAGGCCTAATGTTGCTGAGCAAGGAGGAAAATGAATAGATCAACATGGGATTGACAGGACAGATATTATGGAGGCAAAAAATGCTCAGAATTGGCAAGCATTTTCTTGGACAAAGGGAGGAATTTGGAGGAGGCTTTGAACCTAGATAATTGAAAAGATTATATGAACAGAAATAGGAAAATCAGGTAGAAATCAGGTTTTGGAGGAAAGATGATTACTTTGTTTATATTATTATTATTATTATATTTTTAAGACAGTTAATTTGATTGAATTTGAAGTGCTAAGTGACACCGGAGGGAGTGGTCCAGTAGGCAATCAGAAAGGGGTGGGCAGGGAGGGAAGCCAGGGTTGGAGGCAGACCTAGAGGTTATTCATGTAGACATGATATTTGAAACCATGGGACTTTATAAGTTTGGTGGAAGGTGAAGTGAAGAAATAAGGATATTTAATGAAGAAGACAAAGGAGTGGTCAGAAAGGCAGAATACTCAGGAACTTTGACACCAAGGAAAAGTAAAAATAAATAGAGTTTTCATCTTACAGTGACAGCCAATTACATGCTGGGCATATTACATGTATGATCTCATTTAATGCTCACAAAAAATCTGTACAGTGAGTATCTATTCCCACTTTGCTAATTGGAAAATAGGCTCAGAGAGGCAGAGTAACTCATAGAATTAGGCTTTAAACTGTGGTTTCCCCTCAAAGTAGAAAATAGTTGCAGGAAGAAGTGGATAAAATCAACACTGCCAAAGTGACTGAGAGGTTCAGGAAGATGATTACTGGGGTTAGTAGACCATTTGGAATCCTCAGGAGTATGGAAAGCTGTGTGAATACATTTGGTGGGGTAGAAGCTGGGATGCAAGAGTTTGCAGAGTGAGTGAGTGAGTCAAGAATTTAGAGTGCTGGAGGTGAGGAAGGTTGTAGGAAGGCTGACTACCTCTCAGAGTTTGCTGGTTAAGAGGGGAAAGGTTAGATGCTACCTTGCAGGGCTTGGTGGAGAGTAGCCAAGGACTTCTTAGGTTGATGAGGGCCTTCAATGTGCCTATAGCAGAAAGGGGAAATGCCCTTGGAAAGGGAAACAGTGAAAGTGTAAAAGGAAAGAGTAAGTACACGATGGATGAGATCCTAGAGAATGGAGGCCAGGGAGGATTTGCGTTTAGCCAAGAAGAGAGGTCTTCAGAGAGAGGAGGAAAAGCAAAGAGCGTGAGTGAATAAACTAATATTCGTGAATGGAAAAGAATGATAGGAAGGAAGCTTGGCTGAGACTGAATATTATAAGTAGTAACAGGGGATACCATCTGCTGAAGGTGAGAGGGAATGGGGACTTGGAGAGAATGGAGGAACGTGGGCAGTGTATTAGAGGATACAGCTTAAATGATGAGGGAGTTGCAGATCAGAATCAGGGACCACTTGAGGTAAGACATCACAAGCATGTCATGGCCTTAATGATTACATGTTGCAGGAAATAGTTGTTTGGGGATTTCAGCATCAGTGCTGGGGGAATATTTTTCAAAAAACGCCTTGAGAGTTGCTAAACACTTCAATGGGTTGTAAATGAAGGCTGTGGATCCTCCTTGGGAGAGTTGTTAAAGAAAAAAAGTCAGGTGTCTTATCTGACATGGATAGTATAAGTATGGTCTTGCTTGATGGACTAGGATGGGGAGGGAACAGGATTTGCCAACCTTGCCATGTTCACAGTAGTGTCATGACTTTACGATATACAGGATAATGCCACCCCTCCCTGTAACAATGTTGAGGAACACTTCTTGTTGTGGTCTTTGGATTTTTTTTGTCTTATCTAAATAATTTTGTCTGGATTAAATATTCTTCCTAGGGATTTGATTCATTTCCACAAATATACTTTATTTGTAAATGTTGCCACTAAATGCAATAGGGCTCAGTCAATGAAAACCCATCCATCTGAAATTAAGGAAGATACGGTGGGTAGGAGTCAGGGGGCTTGCAGCCCCTGCTTGGACAAATAGAGCAGTGTGTGGAGACTCACATCATGAACTTTTGCTCCAAGAACTACCTCAGGAACATACCAGGAAAGCTGAGAGAATCCACAGACCCTTTGAAGGAACTGGATCACTGCTGCAGGTTCCCTGTGAGGCTGAAAAACTGAGTCTGCTTGGTTTCTCAAAGGGGAGGCTAGTGGTCTGGGGCAAGTTCTCAGCCCTGGTCACTGGATGTCTGGAAATAGACTTGATGCTGTTGTGGGGGCATGGTGGGAGTGAGACTGGCCTTTAGGACTATGGACTGTGTGGGAGCAGGGTGAGGCCTGTGACTGCTGGTTTTCCCTCACTTCCCCGGTGACCTGTATGACTCAGTAGAGGCAACCATAATACCCCTTGGAATGTAACTCCATTGGACTGGGAACCACACCCCCATCCCCCACAGCAGCCACAGCAAGCCCTGCCCAAGGAGAGACTTAGCTCAGACACTCCTATCCCTGCCCCCACCTGGTGGTCTTTCTCTATCCACCCTGGTAGCTCAGGACAAAGGTCAGAATCTCTTGGGAGCTCTATGGTCCTGCCCACTGCCTGAGAAACCTGAATACTAACCAGGCGTCCCTAGGGCAAGCTTGCATCCTCCCTATAGGACCACAGTTGATGAGCTTTTGATAGCGCCACCTCCTGGTTGGAGGCCAACCAACACAAAAGCAGGGCACTAAACAAAAACACGACCAAGGACACTCAGAGTCCACTTCACTCCCCTGCTACCTCTACCAGAGCAGGTGCTGGTACCCATGGTTGCAAGACCTGAAGGCGATCACATCACAGGACTCCTTGCAGATACTCCCCAGTACCAGCCCAGAGCTCAGTAGCTCTGCTGGGTGGCCAGATCCAGAAGAGCAAAAACAATCACTGCGATTTGGCTCTCAGGAAGCCCCATTCCTAGGGGAAGGGGGAGAATATCACATTAGGGGAGAACCCCATTGGAAAAAAATAATCTGAACAGCAGCCCTTGAGACCCAGATCTTCCCTCTGACATAGTCTATCCAAATGAGAAGAAACCAGAAAAAAAATTCTGGTAATATGACAAAACAGGGTTCTTTAACACCCCCAAAAGATCATGCCAGCTCACTACCAATGGATCCAAACCAAGAAAAAATCTCTGAATTGCCAGAAGAAGAATTCAGAAGGTCACTTATTAAGCTAATCAAGGAGGCACAAGAGAAGGGTGAAGTCCAACTTAAATAAATAAAAAAATGTGATACAGGATTTGAAAAGAAAATTCTTCAGTGAAATAGCATAAATAAAAAAATAGTCACAACTTCTGGAAATCAAGGACACACTTAGAGAAATGCAAAATGCACTGGAAAGTCTCAGCAACAGAACTGAACAAACAGAAGAAAGAACTTCAGAGCTCAAAGGGAAGGCTTTCAAATGAAACCAAATCATCAAAGACAAAGACAAAAGAATAAACAAAAATGAACAAAGCCTCCAAGAAGTTTGGGATTATGTTAAAAGTCTAAACCTAAGAATAATTGTTGTTCCTGAGGAAGACAAGAAATCTAAAAGTTTGGAAAACATTTGAGGGAATAATCAAGGACAACTTCCCAGCCTTGCTAGAGACCTAGACATCCAAATACAAGAAGCTCCAAGAACACCTGGGAAATTCATCGCAAAAAGATCATTGCCTAGGCACATCATCATCAGGTTATCTAAAGTCAAGATGAAGAAAAGAATCTTATGAGCTATGAGGCAAAAGTGTCAGGTAAACTATAAAGAAAAACCTATCAGATTAATAGATTTCTCAACAGAAACCCTACAAGCTAGAAGGGATTGGAGTCCTATATTTAGTCTCCCTAAACAAAATAATTATCAGCCAAGAATTTTACGTCCAGTGAAACTAAGCTTCATAAATGAAGGAAAGCTACAGTCTTTTTCAAACACTGAATTTGCCACTACCAAGCCAGCACTACGAGAACTGCTCAAATGAGCTCTAAACATTGAAACAAATCCAGAATCTACAAAGAACTTAAACAGATTTACAAGAAAAAAACAATGCCATCAAAAAGTGCGTGAAGGATATGAACAGACACTTCTCAGAAGAAGACATTTATGCAGCCAACAAACATATGAAAAAAAGTTAATCATCACTGGTCATTAGAGAAATGCAAATCAAAACCAAAATGAGATACCAACTCACGCCAGTTAGAATGGCAATCATTAAAAAGTCAGGAAACAACAGATGCTGGAGAGGATGTGGAGAAATAGGAATGCTTTTACACTGTTGGTGGGAGTGTAAATTAGTTCAACCATTGTGGAAGACAGTGTGGCGATTCCTCAAGGATCTAGAACCAGAAATACCATTTGACCCAGCAATCCGACTACTGGGTATATACCCAAAGGATTATAAATCATTCTACTATAAAGACACATGTACATGTATGTTTTTTGCGGTGCTGTTCACAATAGCAGAGACTTGGAACCAACTCAAATGCCCATCAATGATAGACTGGATAAAGAAAATGTGGCACATATACACTATGGAATACTATGCAACCATAACAAAGGATGAATTCATGTCCTTTGCAGGGACATGGATGACACTGGAAACCATCATTCTCAGCAAACTGACTGAAGAACAGAAAACCAAACACCGCATGTTCTTGCTCATAAGTGGGAGTTGAACAATGAGAACACATTGACGCAGGGAGGGGAACATCACACACTGGGGCCTGCTGGGGGGTTGGGGGCTAGGAGAGGCATAGCATTAGGAGAAATACCTAATGTAGATGATGGTTTGATGGGTGCTGCAAACCACCATGGCATGTGTATACCAATGTAACAAACCTGCACATTCTGCACATATATTCCAGAACTTAAAGTGTAATAAAAACAACAACAAAAATACAAAAGATAAATGAAACAAAAAGCTGGTTCTTTGAAAAGATAAATAAAATTCATAGACCATTAGTGAAATTAACCAAAAAAAGAAGAGAGAAGATTCAAATAAGCTCAATTACAAATAAAATGGGAATAGTAAAACCAATACCAGAGAAATCCAAAAGGTTATTCAAGGTTACTATGAGCTCTTTTATGCATATAAACTAGAAAAGCTAGAGGAGATGGATAAACTCCTGGAAATATACAACCCTCCTAGATTAAACCATGAAGATATAGAATCTCTGAATAGACCAACAACAAGTAGTTAGATTGAAATGTTAACTTAAAAATTGCCAACATAAAAATGTCCAGGACCAGATGTTCACAGCTGATTTCTATCAAACATTCAGAGAAGAATTGGTACCAATCCTATTGACACTATTTCAAAACATAGAGAAAGGGAATCCTCCCTAAATCATTCTATGAAGCCTGTATCAGCCTAATAACAAAACCAGGGAAGGACATAACAAGAAAAGAAAACTACAGGCCAATATCCCTGATGAACATAGCAAAAATCCTCAACAAAATACTAGCGAACTCAATCCAACAGTGTATCAAAAAGATAATCCACCGTGATCAAGTGGGTTTCATACCAGGGACGCAGGGATAGTTTAACAAAGTTAAGTCAATAAATGTGATACACCACATAAACAGAATTAAAAGCAAAAATCACATGACCATTTCAATAGACATAGAGAAAGCATTTGACAAAATCTAGCATCATTTTATGATTAAAATCCTCAGAAAAATCAGCATAGAAGGAATATACCTTAAGGTAATGAAAGCCATCTATGACAAATCCAGAGCCAACATTTTACTGAACAGGGAAAAATTAAAAGCATTCCCCCCTGAGAACTGGAATAAGATAAAGATGCCCACTGTCACCACTTCTATTCAACACAGTACTAGAAATCGCAGCTAGAGCAATCAGACAAGAGAAAGAAGGAAAAGGCATCCAGATTGGAAAACAGGAAGTCAAACTGTCACTGTTGACAGATGACATGATTGTATAACTAGAAAACCCTAGAGACCCATCCAAGCTCCTAGAACTGGTAAATGAATTTGGCAAAGTTTCAGGATACAAAATTAATGTACACAAATCAGTAGCTCTGCTGTACACCAACAGTGACCAAGCTGAGAATCAGATAAAGAACTCAATTGCTTTCACAGTAGCTGCATGCATGTGTGTGTGTGTGTGTGTGTGTGTATGACTGATATGGTTTGGCTGTGTCCCCACCCAAATCTTATATTGAATTGTAGCCCCCATAATTCCCAGGTGTTGTGGGAGGAACCCGGTGGGAGATAATTGAATTATGGAGGAACCCGGTGGGAGATAATTGAATTATGGAAGAGGTTTCTCCCATACTGTTCTCGTGGCAGTGAATAAGTCTCACAAGATCTGATGTTTTTATAAGGGGAAACCCCTTTTGTTTGGCTCTCACTCTCTGTTGCCTGCCACCATGTAAGAAGTCCCTTTGGTCTTCCTTGTCTTCTACCATGATTGTGAGGCCTCCCCAGCTATGTGGAACCGTGAGTCAATTAAACCTCTTTTTCTTTATAAATTACCCAGTCTCAGGTATGTCTTTATCAGTAGCATGGAAATGGACTAATACAAATATTTAGGAATACACCAAACCAAGGATGTGAAAGACCTCTATAAGGAAAACTATGAAACACTGCTGAAAGAAATCATAGATGACACAAACAAATAACACATCTCACACTCATGAATGAGTAGAATTAATATTGTGAAAATGACCATATTGCTAGAAGCAATCTACAAATTCAATGCAATTCCCGTCAAAATACCACCATTATTCTTCACAGAACTAGAAAAAAAGATCTTCAAATTCATATGGAATGAAAAAAGAGCCTGCATAGCCAAAGCAAGGCTAAGGAAAATAACAAATCTGGAGGCATCACATTACACAACTTCAAACTATAAGGCCGTAGTCACCAAAACAGCATGGTACTGGTATAAAAATAGGTAAGCAGATCCATGGAATAGAATAGAGAACCCAGAAATAAACCCAAATACTTACAGCCAGTCAACTGATCTTTGACAAAGCAAACAAAAATGTAAAGTAGAGAAAGGACACCTATTCAACAAACAGTGCAGGGATAATTGGCCAGCTATATGTAGAATAGTGAAACTGGATCCTCATCTCTCACCTTATACAAAAATCAACTCAAGATGGCTCAAAGATTTAAATCTAAGACCTGAAGCCATGAAGATTCTAGAGGATAACACAGGAAAAATCCTTCTAGACATTGGCTTAGGCAAAGACTTTGTGACCAAGAACCCAAAAGTAAATGCAACAAAAACAAAAATAAACAGATGGGACTTAATTAAACTAAAAAGCTTCTGCACAGCAAAAGAAATAATCAGCAGAGTTAACAGACAACCCACAGAATCAGAGAAAATTTTTACTATCTATACATCCAACAATGGGCTAATATCCAGAATCTACAAAGAACTCAAGACAATCAGCAAGAAAAAAAAACAAACAAACAATGCCATCAAAAAGTGGGCTAAGGACATGAATAGACAATTCTCAAAAGAAGATATACAAGTGGCCAAAAAGCATATGGAAAAATGTTCAACATCACTAATTATCAGGAAAATGCAAATCAAAACCACAATGTGATAACCACCTCACTCCTATGAGACTGGCCATAATAAAAAAATTAAAAAAAATAGATGTTGGCATGGATGCAGTGAAAAGAGAACACTTTTACACTCTTGGTAAGAATGTAAACTAGTACAACCACTATGGAAAACAGTGTGGAGATTCCTTAAAGAAATAAAAGTAGATCTACCATTTGACCCATAATCTCACTAGTAGGTATCTACTTAGAGGAAAAGAAGTAATTATACAAAAAAGATACTTTGACACACGTTTATAGGAGCACAATTTGCAATTGCCAAAATAGGGTTCCAGACTAATCAACCAATGAATGGCTAAAGAAACTGTGGCATATATAGACCATGGAATACTACTTAGCCATAAAAAGGAACTAAATAATGGCATTCACAGCAACCTGGATGGAATTGGTGACTATTATTCTAAGTGAAGTAACTTAGAAATGGAAAACCAAACATCATATGCTCTCAGTCACATGTGGGAGCTAAGCTATGAGGAGGCAAAGGCACAAGAATGATATACTAGACTTTATGGACTTCGGGGAAAGGGTGGGGGTGGTGAGAGATAAAAGACTACACATTGGGTACAGTGTACACTGCTTAGGTGATGGGTGCACCAAAATCTTAGAAATCACCACTAAATAACTTATGTAACCAAATACCATTTGTTCCATAAAAAACCTACTGAAACAAAAAAAAAAAGGAAAAAGAGAAAAAAACCCATTCATCCTTTCATTGAAAGAAATCAGATTCTTTACCTATATGAAGATTGCTAAGGTGGAAGGAAACTAGCAAAGGTCCCATATCATGTGACCTGTGTTGCTAGGATACACCTTCACTTGTCTCCCAGAGTGGAGGCACTGCCTACCCTGGTGAGCCTCTCTTAGGAATGTACAGGAAAACCAAATTAAAGGTTTGGAACATACACATAAAAAAGGAGATGAGGTCTGTGTATAATTTATTCTTTGTTCTAGTTTCTTACCCTGAATGATAACTATCCCCTCTTGGTAAAAACAACTTTAGTTGAATCCCAGGAGAAAGTTAAAAGAAATCAGGAAGAATTGAGTTAACTTCAGCTGAAGAAATTCTTATTTGGCTTGCGAGAGACAAACAAAACAGGCATCTGAGTAAAAGGAAGCTATTTGAGGGAAGATGGAGTTTTCTTTCTTGGCTTATATTTAATAAATGAGAAAGATAATGATAAGTAGCATTTCTTTCATGCTTAGCTTCTGCCAGGCACTGGTTTTATGTGTTAATAAATTGAATTCTCACAACCTGGAAGATACCATTATCCCCATTTTACAGATGAGGAACCTGAGGCACAGAAACTTGTCCAGGTTCAAGTAGCTAGGAAGGGCCAGAGATGAGAATCAAACACAGGCAGTCTCAATCAGAGCTAATGTTCTTGATGTCTTCATTTTCTTGCCTCGGGGGTTAAGAAAGGATAATAGTGACAGCCTTTAGAGAAGAGAGCTGATTCCCAACTGGTTTCATTTACTCAGCACATTTGATTCACCTCCAATGATTTGCCAGCCTTTATTGATTGTATCAAAGCCTCTGCTGATGGGGAAACACACACACTCACACACACACATACACACACACACACACACAGAGAGAGAGAGAGAGAGAGAGATTTTTTTTTTTTCCTCCTGAGTCCTTGAGTTCTACTTTGGTTTCTCCTAGTGAGTCTCTATTTTGGATACAGTCATTTGAAGGCTACCTAATTGTCGATGCCAATTTCTGAAGTAACTAAAAATGAATTCAGTGTGCTTCATTTCTTTTGGAATGGCAAATTTTGGTTCTAAATTGGACTCCACTCACATCCACCAGCCTCACTGATCCCAATCACTCCATCTTAATTGCTACCCTTCCCCAATAATCATAAATAAAAGGTCACACCTATAATTCCAGTACTTTGGGAAGCTGAGGCAAGAGGATCACTTGAGGTCAGACATTTAAGACCAGCCTGGGCAACATAGCAAGTCCCCATTTCTACAAAAGTTTTTAAAAAGCTCTTCCCTTTAAACAATCAAGCTATGAAAATGAATACCTACTAAGCAGTAACTTAGGTGATATTTACTATTCTCTCCGCAACACAATAATAGGGGAGGACTTCAATACTCCACGGACAGCACTAGACAGATCATCAAGATAGAAACTCAACTACAACAAAATGGACTTAAACTACTCCCTAGAACAAATGAACTTAACAGATGTTTAGTTTACAGAATATCCTTCCCAACAACTGTAGACTACACATTCTTCTCATCAGCACATGGAACATTCCCAAGATAGACCATATGATAGGTCACAAAACAAATCTCAACAAATTTAAGAAAATTGAAATTATATCAAGTACCTCCTCTGACCATAATGGAATAAAACTAGAGATCAGCTCCAAAAGGAACCCTCAACACTGTACAAACACATGAAAATTAAATAATCTGCTCTGGAATGATTTTGGGGTTAACAATGAAATCAATATGAAAATTAAAAAATTCTTTGAAATGCATAATAGTGACACAACTTATCAAAACCTCTGGGATACAGCAAAAGTGGTGCTAAGAGGAAAGTTCACAGCATTAAATGCCTACATCAAAAAGCCTGAAGGAGCACAAATTGACAACCTAATTTCATACGTACAGGAACTAGAGAAACAAGGACAAACTAAACCCAACCCAACAGAAGAAATAACAAAGATTAGAACAGAACTAAATGAAACTGGAACAAAAAATACAAAAGATAAATGAACAAAAAGGGATTCTTTGAAAAGATAAACAAAACTGATAGGCCATTAGCAAGATTAACCAAGAAAAGAGAGAAGATCCAAATAGCTTAATTATAAATGAAACTGGAGCTATTACAATAAATACCAGATAAATAAAAAAAATCATTCAAGGTGTGAAAGGAAGATAAATCTTGGGGCTCCAAAATCACCAAGCTAAAGGGGAAAGTCAAGCTCAGAACTGCTTAGGGCAAACCTCCCTCCCATTCTATTCAAAGTCACCCTTCTGCTCACTGAGATAAATGCATATCTGATTGCCTCCTTTGGAGGGGCTAATCAGAAACTCAAAGGAATGCAATCATTTGTCTCTTATCTACTTATGACCTAGAAGCTCCCTCCCCACTTCGGGTTGTCTTGCCTTTTCCCCTTTCCAGACCGAACCAATGTTCATCTTACATATGTTAATTGATGTGTCATGTCTCCCACTGTGCAGTGACCACCTTAGGCACACGTCTTCAGGACCTGCTGAGGCTGTGTCACAGGCATGCGACCTCAACCTTAGCAAAATAAACTTTCTAAATTAACTGAGACCTATCTTAGATATTTGAGGTTCGCATTTTGGTAACCACGGAGGGATTCTGAGTGGAGATGCCCCGACCTTTGACAAATCTCCTATCATTGCCTGGTATCAGCATGAGCTAACTTTATTGCTCAAACCAATAGGACAATTTGCTAAGGTCTGGGAACAGCCCCTCTAGACAATCCTTGATCTCCCAAAATTTGGTTGAGACCGAAAGTTTGTTTTGCTGTCCAACTCCCCCCTGCCTTTTTTTTTTTTTTTTGGAGTTTTACTTGCCTCCAACAAGGAAGGTAAGATTTCCTGCTTCCATAGCAATGGAAGGAAGGTAACTCCTTTATGGAATTTGCACTCACTCCCAGCGGGGAAGATGAGTTTGAGGCTTTTTTTTTTTCTTGCTTCTAGGATAGTAGATATAAGTCTTTAGCCTGAGACCCATCCTTAGGTAAGTAGCTGAACTAGGGTTTGGTCTTGGCTAAAATTTAACAACCAGCTGGTCTTAATTTTTCCTTATCATCAGAGTGTTCAGTGATCATGTTGTTGTTGTTGTTGTTGTTGCTGTTGTTGTTTCAGTCTTTCTCCCATCAGATTTGACCAGCTCCACCTAACTTGGTCAAATCCAAGTGAAAATTCTAAATTATGGGTAACAAAGCCTCTCTAATTTGGCCAAAATTCCTCACAGCTGCAAAAGAGGAAAGCCAAACAATACAAAACAAACCCCAAAAAACTATGCACTTGGTTTCTGAGTTTCCTTCCTGTCTTAAACAAACAAACAAACAAACAAATGTTCTTTCATTTACTTTTCTTTCACCCTATACCTCTTTTCCCCTTCACCATCTGCTGTACCAAAAAATCTAGAGAAGGCTTCTAATGACTTGAACTCCTGTAAAGAATTCAGAACAAAGGTGCCACTCATCCCTTTTGGGGTGTTCTGTTTTCTTTGTGGAGTTTCAAGAGTCATGGGTGGATTCTTCTTAGGTCTAAAGTTCTCTTTTTTTGTATGACCTGAAAAGTTCTCTTGTATTGTATGACCTGACCTCTTTGGCTTTGGGGGTACCAGAGATTACCTTGTCCTGTGAGAAGATTTGACCTTGATGTGTGTAATGGCACTGAGAGCTTCAAACTTAGGGGTGGCTGAGCACAGTTTACAGAAGGTGGACTTGGCTGGTTTTTTTTTTTTTTTTTTTTTTTTTTTTTTTCTTTTTTCCCCCTAGGAAGTTGTTGTTTAAGGATTCTCATTCTAGTTCAGAGATGTATTCTAAAGCGTCTTCTCTATTGCTTTTTCTCCCAAAATTAATCTCATTTCAGCTTGTCTGTGTGCATCTGTGTGAAGAACTGAACTGCTGTTTCTATAGGTTTTATGGCACTTCTACCATATTTTAAGATTGTTTTACACATCTTTAAAGACTTTGTACCACTTATGTTAATGCTTTGTACACAGCAGGCATGCCAAGGATTAGGTAATTTATCCCTGATATTAGGCTTCTTGGAGAACTGAATAAGATCTAAGACAAATGGCAGCTGTCTGACTCAATTCTAATCTGTGTCCAGTTACATTTACTGGATAGCAGTTGAGTGGCAAGTAAAAATATGGACCATGACAACTTCTTTTGGTGGAAGAGAAAGAGCACTGGTTTTATTTATTATTTGTAGGAGCTGGAGAGTTACTTAACCTCTCCAAGACTTAGTTTCTTCATGAATAAAATGATGTCAATAATACATTCTTCAAAGGATCACTTTGAAGATTAAATAGATAATATGTAATTAAGGCACTGTACAAATATTTTTAGTGTTTTACACATTTCCAACAATAAATTTACCAAATTAATAATCATAAGTTAATAAACTTAGCAGGTAAATAATGCCACTGCCACGCAGACACTCCTGGATGGAGAAGAGTTACCAGCCAGGTTATTAGTTGGATTTCTGCTATAGTTAATGAGAATAATTAGGTATCATTGAATTTTCATAAAAGATGCTCTGTACTAAATCCCTAATTTTCAGAATTAAGCACAGATAGCCCTAAATTACCCAGGGCTCGTACACATAGAATTGCTGATTAGTATTATAAATGGTTCTCTGGTAGAAATCAGGGAGTCAACCAAAGGTTACCTTCTATTGAGACTTTCTTTTTAGACACTTCCCTAAGTCAGTTTAAGCTTGTAAAGGCTAAGATACAAACAAGAGGATGTAAATTTATTGTAGTGCAAGAGTCTTAATCTAGATACAGGTGCTCTGTTTAGATTTTAAGAATGTGATTGCTTTGAAGGAACTTAATTTGAGAGAATTTGTTGTGTGTTTATCCCCAGGTAACCTGGGCCATGGACACAGGGGATTCTCCATGACAGCCACGACCACACCCAATTAGGAGAGTACCATTCACACCCTCCCAGGGCTGCCTGGTCTAACAGGACATCACTCTGGATTCTCCAGTGGCACCTGACACAAGCTGCTGATGGACTTGTAGCACCTGCCCTGACAGGTCAGAGCTGGCCGACAGCGCCTCAGAAACTAAAGGCCACTTCTCTTCTCAGGATTGCACCCTGCCTGGGGTGGGAGCTGAACTCTTCCTCTCCCCGGGTCTAGGGATGGCAGGAGGTGGTAATTCAGCATTGTTTGTTTTTTCCTCTTACCCACTGAGTCTGTGTTTTCTGTGTAAGATCTCACTCACTCTGAAGAACTGTTCTTAGTTTCATTTTCAGAGCTAGGGTATTAGACTTTGATGAATCAAAGCTATATAGAAACCTCACAAAGTCAGGTAATTAAATATTTACCCTGTTTCCTTGGTGATCTTGGCCAGGATTTTCTGCAGTAAATATTGCCACTATATTCTTATGTGCAAGCAGAAAGGACCACTGAAATTATATGGTCTTATGATGAATAACGTTGGAAAGCACCAGGGTATTTGCTTCATTTTGTAAACCTATCCAAATAGATGCGTTCTCTTTACTGTGCCCTCTCTGCCATAAAGGAAATCAGTACTTCGCAGGTCTCCCATGAACATGTTAACAGAAAACTTCATGAGTGTGTCTGTTTTATATACAATATGCAAAGCTGAGAAACATGTTACTAATATAAAATTGAGGGAGTAAAAGAAAAACCATTCAATCGGGCTATTCTGCTTACTGATGACAAAAAGGAATTCATTTACACAGCCAGCTACATAAAAATAACTGCATTTCCCATATTTTTATTTTTGAGCAGGAGTCTATGGAAACCTTTGTCCTGAAGTTCTGGTATATTTTCTGGAATTATTGCCATTAATGATTTTCAACCTTCTGTTCCCTCCTTTTTCTTTTACTCATTCTGTCTCTTTCTTTGCGTTCCGGGAAATTCAGGGATATAATATGCTTTATTTTTACTAAAGTTATACATGCACAGAGTTGAGAGCCATCTACTCCAAGATTTGCTATAAAAATTTCAAGCCTCAATGCCCCATTCCTCTTTCCACAGAGGCAACCAGAGGATTACAATTGGTTCTCTCTGGTAGCTGGGCTTTGAAGATGGCTTCCAAGGAACCGTAGCTCCCAGTGTTCATACTCTTGTGACATCTCCTCTCATGCAGAATCTGGGCTGGCCTGGTGGCTGGCTGTAGCCAGTAGACTGCAGCAGGGCGACATGATGCCAGTTCCAGGCAGAAGCCTTAGGAAGGTCTGCCAGCTCTTGCTTTTGCCTCCTAAGCTCCTGGGGGCAGAACTATCACCTTGGGTCTCCCTTCTTTATGATCCAGGGAACTTCCAGCTCCTCTGTTTTGTGTTGAAGCTCGTATTTCTTGTGTTTTGTGTTCTGTATGTATTTATTATTTTTTGGTTTCCTCTTTCATTTTGGTAGAGCACATCCTACAGTAGTTTCTGAAGAAAAATCCACAGAAAGTGGTTTTTCTGGGCACCTAATGCCTGCCAATATCTTTATTTTACCTTCACAAGTGATCGGTAGATTAGATATAGGCCTAGATTGAAAATAAATGTCTTCAGAATTTTTAAGGCATTGCAAAGTCGTATAATAGCTTTCTGCATTGTTGTTTGGAGGTCCAAAGCATTCTAGCTCCTAGTTCTTTGCATGTGACCCACTTTTTCTCTTTGGAAGCTTTCACTTTCTCTCTTTTCCCCTATTCTCTTGCTCCCGTGTTCTTCTACACTATGACACTACGACTTGGTATAGGGTTATTTTCACTCAGTAGTTTCTTACAACCTGGAAATGTATGTTCTGGAGTTCTGGGACATTTTCTGGAATTACTGCATTGGGTTTTTTAATCCACCATTCTCTCTTTTATTCTTCCTGTCTCTACTTTCTGGAAGAGCATTTCAATTTTATCTTTTAATTATTCCCTTAATTTTATATTAATGCTATCCTATTTTTAATTCCCCAAAACTCTTTCTAGTTCTTAAAAAATTAAGTGTTTTATAGAATGTTGTCCTTTTTTTAATGGTTAAAACATTTTCTTTGATTTCTCTGAGGCTGTTAATGACAGTTTTGGTGAGTTTCCTTCTCCCTACATAGCTGTTTGCTCCACACTGCATCTCGCTGTTTGTCTCTCTCTCTCTCTCTCTTCTATGTTAGAGGTCTTTCCTATGTGTTCAGCAATCCTTGGTTATCTGTTCATATTTGAGAGTGGACACTAGAGTGCTGACTGGAAGCCCCGAGAACATAAGTAGAAATGATCAACTGTGAACTTAATAGTAAGATAAACTGGTTGGGCTTCTTATTTGGGAAATCTTTTGTGTGTCTTTAGGTCCTATTTCTTGGGAAGCTCAAAGTTTTCAGAAAAGGCTCCTTCCAATCTTTGGCCTGGAGGATAAAGACCAAGTTGCCAGCACACTGGGAACCAAGTTGGGGAAGAGGGCTGAAGTCTCAGCATCTAAAATGCATTAATTGATTTCATCTCCTTCCCCCTGCACAGCCCTCTTTCAGTGTTGGGGCCCAGGTCTCACTCTGTGCCTGGTTCCTCTAGACCAGAAAATCTGTTTTACTCTCTCTAGAGAATAAATATTTACTTTTTGATTGGAGTGGGCTTTGCAGAGTAGAGGAGAGGATATGACACTCTGGCTGCTTCTTAAAAAAGACAATAAATCTTTTATATTTTCTCTCTCTTCACTCTCTCTTTTTGAGTTTTTGGATGCCCCAATTTCTGGGCCTTTTGAGCATTTTGAAGTGTAAGTCAGTTTAATATCCACTTAATATTCAGGTTTGTTTTCTGTCTGCCATTCTGCATTCTTATCTGCTTCTCATCTTCCATGTTAGAAATGCCACACATCACTTCTGATCACATCCCATTGGTTGAAGCACACTCACATGGCCCCAACTTCTCTGCAAAGGAGGCTGGGATAGTTAGTCTTCCAGTCTGTAATAAGAGAAACCAGTGTAGTAGCGTAAAATATGGTTTCTGCTCTAATCCTTTTAATATAAAACTGGTCATGCTTGTTTGGAGGGGTCCAGAAGAGAATGATAGTAGATTCTTGTGTTTAGTGGACTATATTTATCTGGTAGTTTGTCTGTACTATTTCATGCATCAAGAAAAGTTTAGTCATCATTGACTGTCCCAAACATGTCAAACATAGGAGTGGTCCTTAACAGTCGATCAAGGTCATCGATGCTCAGAATGCAGAGCAAGTGTTCTGGACTCAGACAAACTGGGTTCATGGATAGATTCCATTAACTTCTAGCATGTGACCTTGGCCAAGATACTTAGTCTCTCCATGCCTCAGTTTCCTCAATTGTAAGATGGATGATACTGCTAGTACCTGCCCCATTGTGGTATTTGTGAGGATTAAAGTAGTTAATACTTAGAAACATAGTAACTTCTTTGTTACTATAGAAACATAGTTACTTTAGAAACATAGTAGTTAATACTTAGAAACATAGTATTAAAGTAGTTAATACTTAGAAACATAGTAACTTCTTTGTTACTATAGAAACAGTTACTTTAGAAACGCAGTAACTTCTTTGTTACTACAACAGTTGTTACTGTTGTATGTTAGATTTACTGTTGTTATATCTATTTTTTTCATGCTTAGCCAGGAGGAACATACTTTTTTAAAATTAATGTAAGCTACTTATTTCAGAATTGTACTGCTATCAATCTGTGTGATTATGTAATGCAGACTAGGCAGCAATTGATTTAATGAATGAAGCTGATTCATTGCCCTGAAGCAAGCCAAGAAAGAAAAGTATGATTCCATAGCCCTGCTGGGAAGTCGGCAGTGATGAGTTCCTCACAAGCCAAGAGGAGCTCAGAAGCGTTGGGATGACAATTAGCTTACTGTGTAGATCACTAAACACAATGAGCTCTGATTCTGTGCCAGTTTTGAGGCATGAGAAAGTCACAGAGCACAAGGATGCCCAGCTTCTGTGTACCTAGGGGCTGGGGTTGACCACAGCTGCCATCAGAACTGGCTGCATGGTGCAGGGGAAAAATAATTGACCTGGGTGTCTGAAGACCTGGATTTCAGTTCTTCCTTCAAACACCAACAGACACCTCTCAGTTCCCTAGATCCTTATAACTCTATTCAGCTTTCAAATTTCACAGTGAGACAATCTTATGGATATGGTCATAATCTTGAAAAATCTTCTAGGAATGTCCTAAGACTTGAGACTGGGGAACCCTGGTGTTCTTGGTCCTTGTAAGCACTTGAGTCTACATGTTGCAGCTTTTCTCCTGGCGGTTATGACCGTGAAGCAAAGAACACCAAGCTCTCATCTTCTGAGGAGAGATGGGAGTCCAGGCCCCATTCTCTCACTTACTACCTGTATGCAAGAAGCTGAAGAAAGCTGAAGAAACCAGTCTCTCCTGTGAAATGCCACTGGAACTCTGCTTGGGAAGAGGACTAACTTTGCAAAAATATCCTGCAAACCTGCTTAGAATAGATGAACCTTGAGGGCAGGGGTCAAAATATCAGAGGACAGGGATGAATGATGAATTACTCTTTCTGAAAAGAGAAGAGTGGTTTCATTTTTCCTTTTCTTTTCTTTCTTTTTTTCTTTTCTTTCCTTTTCTTTCTTTCTTTTTTTTTTTTTTTTTTTTTGAGACAGCGTCTCCCTTTGTTGCCCAAGCTGGAATGCAGTGGTGTGATCACTGTGGCCTCAACCTCTCGGGCTCAAGCGATCCTCTCTCACCTCAGCCTCCTGAGTAGCTGGGACTACAGGTGTGCACCACTATGCCTGGCTATTTAAAAAAAAATTTTTGTAGACATGGCATCTCACTGTGTTTCCCAGGCTGGTCTCAAAATGCTTGGCTCAAGCTATCCTTCTGCTTTGGCCTCCCAAAGTGCTAAGAGTACAGGTGTGAGCCACTGTGCCAGTTTGTTTAATTCTTAAAGGGAGCTGACTAATGGGAGAAGGGGGTGGTGGTGGTGGTGGTTGGGGGTGTGTGTGAGATAGTATGACACTGCGAAAAGTCACAGGTGAAATTTCTGTGGAAATTTCTGTTGGAAGGTAGGGTTTGATCATACCTACCAGTTTGCCTGTACATTCTGATTCATTCCAGGTATTCTGGCATAATTATTAATACTGCCAACTTTCATGCCCAAGAAAGTGCCAGTTTGGAGGTAAATTATCTGGTAATCATTCCACAGAGTTGTGAAAATTAATGATAAAACTTGTATAAACATGCTTTGTGAATTACAAAGCACTGTACAAATAAAAGGAATTAAGGGACTTATGTTCTTTTATTGCATTCTCCTGTTAGAGACACATGAATATGTCTAAAATTGTTACCTACTTTAGTCTGTTATTGGACTGAGATCTATTTGGATTTCCATAAAAATAAACCTGAAAGAAAATTAATTTCATTTTAAGGTAGCTTAGCATGTGCTCAACCGCTTTCTAGATTAAATTCCTTCCTGTGGTCTGTTCTGGATTCTCACACGTATGCTAGAGGTTTTCTGCTGTTTTGGTTTTTGTTTTTTGTTTTTTTTCAAATTTATGAGTCCTTTCAAATTTGGCATTTTACGATTTTGATGGATTTGGAATATGGAGGATATCCTAATGCCCTAGGAATTTTTAAAACCTATTTCAGATGGGAAAGAGTATAAAACGATTATGTGTTCGGTATTTACCAGAAAGAAGGCAGAGTAGAGTGTCTGACCTTAAAGAGCTAGCAGTAACCATCTCATGTGTCCCTTATATCAAACCATATGGGAGAGGTTTAATTGATTTCTCTTTTCACAGAGAAGGGAACTGAGGCACACAGAGGTTAGATAACTTGGTTAACTGGCCACAGCCAGTAAATAATTAGGATTTAAGAATATCTAACCTGAGCCAAAGCCTGTTGATCATTAATTCAGAAGTTACAAATATATACTGAATTCCGACTCTAAGCGAGGCACTGTGTATATGAGTATATCGTGGTAAGTAAAACAGGTGTGGTCCTTATTTTTAGTTTGGCTTCATCATTATCAGTCAGGCTGTCCTCTATTAAATAGATATCCCAGATGCTTTGTTAAGTGCTTTGCTTGCATTATCAATTAAAATTGTCACACTTGTATATTATTATTATTATTTCTGTCTTATAGATGGGGAGACTGTGGCTCAATGAGGTCAAACAATTTGCAATCAGGGAGTAGGGATGCTTTGAATATGAGCATCATTCTCACTGGCTCACTGTGGTAAGTACCACACGCAGAGACTGTGGGTAGGAGTGGGAGCTGGGCTGAGAGGAGCCTAGTGGGGAAAGCCTGGAGCAACCTGACCCTTATGGAATCATTTTTAAAATAAGGAATAGACTTTGGTCTTGGAAAAAAAGTGTTAAAAATGTAATATCTTCACAAATTCTTGTCAAAAATAATGAAGTATAAAACCATTAAAATTAAGAAAGGTAACAGTGATTATTATAATAAATAACCATTATATAGTAAGTAATGGTAGGTAATAAGTAATATATTTAGGTTTACCTGAAGTAAACTTTATGATTATGACTTGAGAGAATGTCTGAACCCTGATTAGTATTCATTTGACCCAGTTCCAGTTTTTATCTAATGAATAAAGAATGTGTTCCTGGAACATAGATTTATAGGTGCCTGCATTTGAGGCAAATTTGACATACTTTGCCCCTCAGTAGTTTCATTTATTTATTTATTTATTTGAGATGGAGTCTCACTGTGTTGCCCAGGCTGGAATGCAGTGGCATGATCTCAGCTCACTGCATCTTTCGTCACCCGGCTTCAAGCATTTCTCCTGCCTCAGCCTCCTCAGAAGCTGGGATTACAGGCATGTGCCACCACATCCAGCTAATTTTTTTTTCTTTTTTTCTTTTTTTAGTAGAGACAGGGTTTCACCATGTTGGCCAGACTGGTCTTTAACTCCTGACCTCATATGATATGCTTGCCTCAGTCTCCCAAAAGTACTTCTTCTAATATAATTGTAGAGATGTGTATTTCTTTTAGTTGCATTTAGTCTTATTAGCATCTTTTCTTTCCCCCTCTCCTGGTTTTAGAACCTCTGTTTTCATTGGGAACCAAAAACCCTGATATAAATACAGTCAACCCCATCTCTCATTCCACAGTCATAGGGATTCTCCCAATTCCCCTGCCACAGTGATGGATTCAGGGATGGGCATGGATCCAAGATGAGCAAATTCAAGTCCTCCCAGGACCTTTCTGTTGCAGTTACCAGGAAAGATGGTCCCTTCTGATTGGGGTTTTCTCATTTGCCTGGGTGTGAGTCTGGTACTGCTCATGGTCGCTCTGTCTAACCTATGTACAGATTAGTGTCTGAGAGATAGAGGACAGACTCCATTGACATCATTTGAGTCCTGGATGCCACTTTGCCTGAATTCAGTTTACCTTTAGACTTTGGTCATTCAAACTTACAAATCTGTTTTATTTGTTTTTGTTGGAGCTTGTTCAAATTGTGTTTCTGTTACTTGTAACTAAAACAATTCCCAGTTTCAGCAATATTGCACTGATGCTCTAACAATTCAAAAATAAAACAAGTATGAGATCACCCTTATTCTTGCCATTATGTTAGATAAAACTGTGGGTATCCTAGTTTCTTCACTAAAATATTGGTTTTTTTTTTTTTCCTGTTTCTTCCTTAAGTTCTGGTGCATTTAGGATGGTATTCATGTCTTTGAATAATTACTAGCTGTACTTTTGTGGGGAGAGTGATGACAGGAGGACTTCTGTTCCACCATCTTGCTGATGTTACTCTCCCTCACTAAAATATTGTGTGTGCAGCTAAGGTCATCTGGGCAGCTGGTAAGTGTGCTGAGAGTTTTAGAAAGAAGACATCCAGATCTGTTAATTACTCAAGATCCCCCAGAGGCACAGGTGCAAATACCTGTGCACCTGTGGCTTTGTGAAGCCAGGGAATCTTGTATCTTCCAAAGCCTAATGTATGCAATGTAAAGAAAAATGGGTAGAAGTGAAGAGACATGGGTTTAAGATTTGACTCTGCCACTAACTTGACAAACTCTCTTGAGTATCTTTCAGACTCTTTGGTTTTCATTTCCTAGTCTGTAAAATGCATGGAGTAGCAAGGGGGAAAGTGGATATTGTGGCTTCCAGGTGGTTTCCGGATGAGGCAGCAACAAGACGCACATGAAAGACATTGAATTTGGGGGTTCCATGCCTGGACTCCAACATCTGATGACCAATTTGCTTCATGACATCAAAGTTAATGATTTGAATAAAGGGGTAAAATGGACCATCAAGAAACAAGTACATTTGGGGAAGCTTGATCTGCAAGTCAGAGGACACAAGGAAGCTAAAAGTGGCCTAAAGCAGAGAAAGGCTTAATAAATACTTTCGGAAAGACTCAACACTATAAACCTTACCTTGTGTTTAGTCCCTAAAACACTTTGCTATCCACCTATAGTTTACCAATCCACACAGTAATGTCCTAGGCACCTTTATGTCTAAAATAGATGGAAAATGTCTCACATTTTGACTTTGTAGGTTGCTTTTGGACAAAATGTCATCTACTTCCATTTATTCACTATTTAACAGCTATAGGACGGGCACGGTGGCTCACACCTGTAATCCCAGCACGTTGGGAGGCCGAGGTGGGCGGATCACAATGTCAGGAGTTCGAGACCAGCCTGTCCAACATAGTGAAAACCCCATCCCTACTAAAAATACAAAACAAACAAACAAACAAACAAAAAACCCAAAAAACATACCAAAAAAACAACAAAATTAGCCAGGCATGGTGGTGGGAGCCTGTAATTCCAGTTACTCGGGAGGCTGAGGCAAGAGAATTGCTTGAACCTGGGAGGCAGAAGTTTCAGTGAGCGAAGATCATACCATTACACTCCATCCTGAGAGACCAGAGTGAAACTCTGTCTCAAAAAACAAACAAACAAACAAACAAACAAACAAACAAACAAAAACCAGAGCTATGGTAACTTTGTATCTCACAAAAATGTCAACAAGTATGTCTCTTTTATTGGCCTTATTTATGCTATATAAACAGTATAAGGTTAAGAAAATAATAACATTAAAAATAAAGCAATCATCCATATGGTGTATTAAACTTTCTGCCCACAGGAAAGAGGGTCAGCAAGTCTTGTACACATAATTAGAAATAATTTTATATTATCAAAGTTATGTCATAATGCATTCCCATGAAACCCATTCATGAATCATGAGAGGTTAAGCAAGGTAACTTCTCAGTAAACACTCTAGGATAAGTTAGTTGTTTATGAGAGCTACCTGATGCATGGAATTATTGGACATAAAATACTTCAGAACATATGCCAAAAGTTTTGCTTTACTGGGATTTAAATTATTTTAAAAAATGAGATGAGGCAGCAAGAACAATTGCTTATTGATGTAAGTGCTAGTTTGTGATAGTAACTCTGCATTTTCTAGTTCATAGAGTTGGGAGACATGCATTCAGAAGTCATTTCAAAACATTAGATACATTATTTTTTTTTGAGAAAGAGATAGGGTCTTGCTTTCTTGCCCAGGCTGGAGTGCAATGGTGCAATCATGGCTTACTGCAGACTTGACCTCCTGGGCTCAAGTGATCCTCTCACCTCAAACTCCCAAGTAGCTGGGACTACATGCGTATTCCACCACTCAGGTTAATTTTTTTTTTTTTTTTTTTTTTTTTTTTTGTAGAAACAAAGTCTCATGATGTTGCCCAGGCTAGTTTTGAACCCCCAGGCTCAAGCAATCCTCCTGCCTTAGCCTGTCAACATGCTGGGATTATAGGCATGATTCATTGTACTCAGCATATATATTTCTATTATATATATATTTTATATATATATCCACTATATACATATATATATATATATATATATATATATATATATATATATATATATTTCCATTACAATTGTAATGGAAGATGGGTCGGAACATAGAGATTCTCATTATTTTGTGTGATCTAATCTAATCAACAATATGCTTTCCTAAAACTTTTCTAAAGTCATACAAAACATACTGGCCATTCTTTTTGCATTTCAATTTCAATTTCATTTCATTTTTATTATTATTATTATTATTATTTTTTGAGACAGAGTTTCATTCTTGTCACCTGGTCTGGAGTACAATGGTGTGATCTCAGCTCACTGCAACCTCCGCCTTCCAGGTTCAAGTGATTCTCCTGCCTCAGCCTCCCAAGTACCTGGAAGGTCACGCATGGTGGAGTCACGCGCCACCATGCTCTGCTAAGTTTTGTATTTTTATAGAGGTGGGGTTTTGTCATTTGGCCAGGCTGGTCTTGAACTCCTGACCTCAGCTGATCCACTGGCCTCGGCCTCCCAAAGTGCCAGGATTACAGGTGTGAGCCACCACGCCAGGCCCATCTTATTTTTAAATTATTTTATAGTTTGAACAAATTTACAAATGCGTATATTACAAGTTATTCTCCATGTATCTATAAGTAATTAATTAATTGATTAATTATTGATAGCATTAATTATGTCTGAAGATCAGAAACATAAAATAAAATGATAGGAATTAGATAATTATCTCTGAAATAATAGTATGAGTCCACATGAAAATTTGATTTCATACAGTTTTTTCAGGTCCACATTCATATCTCTTGCTTAGATACCCCAGTGCTGGTTCTACTCATTTTTAAGATCAACAGCGATCAGCTATTATTCATATCTATGTGACTTCTAAAGATACTTTGTATAGATATTACCTTTGCCTGTCATAGTCCTTTGAATATATATGTATTTGACATTTAAAATTAATTCCAAAGATTGCTATCTCCTTTCATGTCTTTTTGGCATGAAAGAATTGTGGAGGTTTTTGATTACAATACGCCTCCTGCTCAGATTAATAATATGTGATAAGATATCATTCTTATTTCTCTCTCAATATTTTTTTAAAGCCTAAAGCCCCTACTTTATTCACATTTTCTTACTTTTTAACTTAATACCCTTTATTTTCTGCTCCAGGAACCCATTCAAGAAACCACATTGTTCTTCCTGCAGTGACAATTTCTCAGACTTCCCTTGTTTTTGATGACCTTGACATTTATGAGGAGAAACATATTGTTTTGGCACTCTCTTTTAGCTCTTTTGAAATGCTTTCCAGAAAAGAAAGCAAGCAATAAAGGTTACTTTGTCCCTGCGCCTCAGATGGACTTCTTTACCAGTGAAGATTAAACCCAAAGTAAACAAATTTCTCATTTATGGAGGACAGTGATCATCGCATATTACTCTTCAGTGCACATGTATGAATGAAAATATACACTCATGTGATCTGACTTTATATCGAATCCAAGGCCTATGAGACTAATGAATGGTGGGGGTAATTTTATTCACAGAAAGGGTCCAGAGAACACTTATAATAACTTCATTTGCTGTGAATGAATATTTTCTGCCTTTTTGGAGCCTGGAGTAAGAGGTTTATGCTGCTGTATGAGGGATGCTGACAGCATGGGGCTGCTGGGGGAGCAGATTGATAAACACCAAACAGTTTTTTAAGTTAACTCTGGGCTCCTTTCCGGTGGAAGTTTTCTCTGGTTGTTGTGATTAAGGCAGGGCCAGCTGAGAGAAGGAGGTGGACAGAGGGATTAGTTGACCTCCCTAAATTCTTGAGTTATTCTTCCCAAAGAATCTCCCGAAGTATCTGAGGTCCAGAAATATCAATGACGTTGGGGCTTAGAAAAATGATAGGCCAAACTTGCCTTAAGGCTAAACTGAAGGTCCCAGAAGCAGACTCAGAAGCAAAGTTTCTCTTTCATCTTCACCTTCCCTCCTGTTTCTCACCTTTCATTCTCCCCCAAGGCAAGCCATAGAAACTGGAATCCCTCTTCCCCAAGGCAGGCCATAGAGACCAGAACCCCATTTTCCCAAAGCCAGTCATAAAGCCTAAAGCTATTACACTAATCCCACCCCCCACCCACTTCTCCTGTCCTTCTGTGTCACAGCTGGCCATAACAAAATTAATACCCTTATTCCAGAAGAGATCTATCCCACACTTGGAAGGAAGTAAGGTGGGAGGCAGGACTTGACTCCAGAGGCAGGGCTTGGACACTGCACCAAAGGGAGACAGGGCCAGGGTGGAAGCAGCGTTCCATAAGACACGCCCTCCAGTGTGCCATGTCGGCTTACCATCGCTATGGCAACACCCAGGAGTTACCACCCCCTTCTATGACACTGAGCCAATGATGCAAAAGTTACCACCCTTTTCCTAGCAACTTCTGCATAAACCACCCCTTAATCTACATATAATTAAGAGTGGGTATAAATATGACTACAAAACTGTCCTTAGCTGCTAATCTAAGCACACTGCCTATTGGGTAGCCCCACTCTGCAGGAGCAGTAACAGAGCTGTAACGGTGCCAGAGCTGTAACACTCCTTCAATAAAGCTGGCTCACCCTTGAATTCTTTCCTGGGCAAAGCCAAGAACCGTCATGGGCTAAGTCCCACTTTGGGGCTTGCTTGTCCTGTATCAGCAGGAATGCTGCACAGAGAGGGCAAGAAGCATCTGATAAGACAGGCCTTGATGGGTTTCCCCTCTCAGTCTGTTAGCATTCCATCAGACTTTCTGTGTAATCATATTTCTACAGAGCTGTTCATACTTCACTGAGCCTAAGCATAAACATGAAAAGTTTTCTGTGTATCTTCAGGTCTTCATTCTGAAGGCCTGAATGTCACATAAAAATAAGATCAAACATATTTGTTATGCTTTTCTCTTGTTAATATGCCTTTGTTACAGAAGTGTCAGCTCTGACCCTTAGGATGGGAAAGGGATCGCCCCTTTCCCACCCCTAAAACAAGGTAGCCTATTTCAGCAAATAAAGATACAGGACTCCTAGTGAAGTTTGAATTTCAGGCAAATAATAAACAATTTTTCTTTTTCTTTTTCTTTTTTTTTTTTTTTAGTATAAGTGTGTCTCACTTGAGACTCACTTGAGACACACTTATAAGTATGATAAGTCCTCACTTAGGGACAGACTTAATGCTCAAAAATTATTTGTTGTTTATCTGAAAATTCAAAGTTAACTGAATATCCTGGTGTGCGTGGCAGGGGCAGGCTAATGCAGGAGGAGAGTGCCCAGTCTCTGGCCTCAGACCACTGCCCTTGTGGAGTGGTCCCATCATGTGAAGGACAAATGTGACATTGCCCATTCTCAAACGCTACTCCAGGTCATCAGTTGAAGAAACTGTGGGCCTCTTACATCTCTGACTGAAACAACGTTCTTTCTTCTTCTTTTTTCTTTCTTTTCTTTTTTTTCTTTTTTTGGAGACAGTCTTGTGCTGTTGCCCAGGCTGGAGTGCAGTGGAGCAATCATGACTCACTGCAGCCTTGACCTTCTGGGCTCAAGTGCTAATCCCGCCTCAACTTCCCGAAGTGTTGCTGTTACAGGCATGAGCTCACCCTGTAACAACATTCTGTCTGTCTCTCTCTTTCTTCATTTTTGGACAGACACTGGATAAGTTTGTATAATATAAATAGTATCCTCTAATATAGAATATGCAGATCCCAAAGAAGAATCAAACTCAACAGGATCAGGAATCAAGGAGCAGCAAAGAAATATTTTTCCCATGGTCACCTGGCTTCCTGTCCTTTTTTGTGGCCTCTGGATTTAGGGACCAGTGGGTCGCTTCCTGGCTTTCTCCTCTTTCTAACTTCTGGTCCTCTCAGAAATTTCTCAGATTCCACAGAATAAAAACTGGACTGCACAAAGTTTCTACATGCATCAGATAATTGCAAACTAAATGTAACAACTAAGTGTTGAACCATGTTACATGCCCACGCATAATTCAAAAAAAAGTAGGAAGAATAATTTAATAAACTTAAGAGTTTGAAACCAATATAAGTAGGCTCTTGGCCTCCGAAGAAGCCAGCAAAAGTACTGTGCTTGATTGCCTTTACAAATCAAATGGGTCAGTATCTGAGAGCATTTCAAAGCCTTCGCAAAATAGAGTTGACACATCATAATCTTTTAATGGCATATATTCCCATTAGCATCAACTGCTGCATAAATAATGTTCATTATGGTGATTAGAAATGTTAATTTCTTAGCGCAATCATACTTTTCTTTAATCTTCGGTGGCAGTGTTTTTTTAAACTGCAGGTTATGACTCATTAGTGGGTCATGAAATCAATTTAGTGGGATATAATCAGCATTTAAAAGACTAGAATAGATTGAATAGAAAATATCCAATTTCACTGCATATTGCAATTGCATATTGTCAATGTAAATATTATTTCATCTACTTTAATTTCAATTTTCCAAATACATATGTGTAACTATTTGGTTATAATATAAAATGTATTCTGTATGGTATGTCATGCTGAAAAATGTTGGAAAACAACTATTCTATAAAACAACGAATAAATTCTAAGGCTGAGCCAAACGTGAATCACAACTTAAAGTCTCACAAAGTCATGAAAGAGGGAGAAAATATTTTCAGTAGAAGATATTATAATGGCCAATATGTTTTTATCAATAATTGGATCACTTTCCCATTTGCTATGAGTTTTGTTCAAGGTTGTAAATGTGGTGCTTCATTTCTTATCAGTGGGAAAGGGATGCTTTGTGTATCTCTATGCATAAGTGAGGGCTATGGGGTCAGACTGTCTCTACCATTTACTGGCCAACTTATCTTGAGCATGTTACTGAATTGCTCTATGCCCCAGTTTCCTTATTTATAAAATAGAGCTTGTAAAATCTGGTAATTGAACTCTTGTAAAGAATAAACAAATGTATACATGGAAAGGGTCCAACACAGTGTTTGGTACATAGTAAATTCTCAATAAATGTCAGTTACTGACATTATTACTTTAAAATATCTTTATTTGAGAATGGCAAATATAGGGTAAGTTATCTCAAATTTTTATTTTTGTCTCTGATAAGGGGAGAGTGGGGCCTGCAGTATGCTTTGTGGTTCAGTCCGTGCCTGGTCCCTGGTCCTGTGATTCTTCTGCAAAACCTTTGTATTTCTTAGTTCATTGGGATACAATGCTTTAGAGCAGTGGTTCTCAAGCTGGACACATGATATGATTCATGGGATTGCAAAACTTCTAAATTGCAATCAGGATTTTGAATGAATGTGTATATATACACTTGGAGAGTGGGTGAAGAGAACTGACAAACTAGTATTGTCAGAGGGGTCACATGGTATACTGAAGAGTTAGACATACTCGGACCTAAGGCCAAGCTTACTAAATAGCATTTTAACCTTTAGCGAGTTACTCAACTTCCTGTAGCTCAACTTACTCCATCTGTAAAATGGGGATTAAAAATAGCTCGTATATCATTTGGTTGTTGAAATAAATAATGTTTACAGTATTTGTAAAGAGTTTAGCACAGTAGCACATGATGGGTCCTCAAGAGAACATTAATAGCGGAAGAAAAGTAGATACACTGGAAAATAAATGAAATAGTTGGTATTCTGAGTTTTAATTTTGGAATGCTGAACCTATCACTGAATCATTGAGTAATCCACTCATCCCTTCATGTATTAAACAAAACTTGATTGAATGTTGCCATATGTTAAGGATTGTGTGAGATGTTAAGAAGGTAGTAATGAATGACACACATTCTCTGCCCTATCTAGGGAGATGACAAACAGGTAGTGACCAACCATGATGCTACAGCAGACCAACAAACTATGGAGCTAAGAAAGAATGTAGGAGACATTTCTAACTCACAACCACATTCAACAAGGTCTGTGGTTTTGTTTTGTCTTATAGTTTTCAGTTTGAATTTCAGCACTGAACAGGGGAAACTTCCTTCTGTTTATTTTAACACTGCAAATTATTAGTCAAATGTAATGTACTTAGTAAAGCACAGGAAGGATTTAATCCACAGAACCTAAAGGAAACTGCTCTTCATACGGCTCCAAGGATGAGAACAGATAGATGAGGACTTTGTAGTATTGGGACTAGAGAACAGGACAAATACCCACCTTCAAAACAAGTTACAACTCAGAGTATTACCATTTTTGCCTTGACTTCCAGGAAGCTTAAATTTAATGCTCTATTATAACAAGTACAGTACCATAATTTTTTTCTTCTCCTTCCTCTCAATGGTTTTTAATTTTTCCATTTTAATGTATTATTGTGTGTTTTAAGGTATTTATTATTGTGTGTATATATATCACACACACATATACACACACATATGCCATATCAAATGGTTTTTGAAAGTAGATAGGGTAAAAATTACCATTAAATAACCTCAGATAACATTGCATCTTACATATTACGTCAGCCTTTTTATGTATGTATGTTTATAATTCAATGGACATAACTAAACTGCAGTATATTTAAATCTTACAAAATCGAGTCACACTATAGCATCTATTCTAGGAGAATTTAATAGCAGTAACCGTCTTACAGGAGAGACCCCTATGTTACCAATAATTTATTGTGTCATAGTATCATTTGGGATTATATCTATTATTAGGAGACATAAGGTCACTGTATTAATTCGTTTCAATTATTTTCGCATTCTCTGGACACAGAAACTCTTTTACCTTTGAGTAAAGCTGTCAGGATAGCTAAATCAATGTCCTGGTGTCCTTCTGATCCCATCCGAAATACCGTAATCTGCAATTTGAGACAAGGTGATCATTAGCAAAGCATTTTTCCCCCAAGAGAAATTAAATCAATGAGACCACATCTGAGCAGAGACTATCTCTATATCTACAAAGTAGATTCTTAGCCACAGGACAAGCACACATAACAAGAATCTGATGAGAGGGCTCTGCGATTTATTAAGAGGGAGATGCCTCAGTAGTTTCCAAACACAGACCACTTATAGTTGCACTGATTATGGTCATAACCATATGTCCCCCATTATGGTCTAATGGTTGTGTTCCCCCAAAGTGCATATGTTGAAACCTACTCACCAATGTGATGGCTTTAGGAGGTGGAGTCTTTGGGAGGTCATTAGGTGATGATTAATAATCATCATAAAATTAGTGCCATTATGAAAGGCCTCTCCCTTCCACCTTCCACCACGTGAGGACACAGCTAGAACTGCTGTTTATGAACCACTTGAATCCGTGCTGCCTTGATTTTGGACTTCTGAGCCTCCAGAACTGTATGAAATAAATTTCTGTTGTTTGTAAGCCACTCATTTTATAGTATTTTGTTATAGCAGCCTGAATAGACTAAGACAGCCTGCTCCCCCAATAAAAAATAAAACTATGATTTTGGGGCCCTTGCTATGAGTCAGGCATAGCAATGCATATTTTAAAATGTGTTACCTTCCATTCTTTCTGGTTTTATGTAAATACATAAAATAATTATATGAATTACGTGAGGATGGATATATATGACTATGTAATCTAAACACCATTAATATGAACATTTATATTAGATATAGATGGAGAAATTAATACAGCTAAGCTGTCCAGTTCCAGAACTCCTAAATTGTACAGCATAGCTGGTCACAGACCCATTTAGTAGAGCAGAGGATACTTCAAGCAGAGTAAGTGGGTAAAGTCCATTACAGTGTTGGTGGAGTACATCTGACTTTGTATTTGGCCCTAGAACACTGAGATTGTCACAGAGTCCATAGATTGACTGACATGGACAGACAGTGGCTGACATGATGGAGTATCATTTTGTACATAAACAACATAGTTATGTGGCCTCAGGCATAACTTTCAACTTCCAGGGCAGTGATAACTAATGGCAGAGAAAGAGGGAAAGGAAAAGTTCCAAACAATGCTTAACAATAATGAAGAGTTTGTTTTCCAAGTCAGAGGAGGCTATAGGAAAAAAGCCAAAATATTGCTTGAATATCCACATTGAGTTATTATAGTACTCAACTGTTTCATGCCTCAAGCTTATCTCTAGAATGAGATAATAATAGTGCTTATTTATTTCCAACTACATAGGAGGTAAACAATCAGATTTGCTAATCTGTAAGTTTAAGTTTTATCACTATGGTAGTGAGAATAGACACACAGAACCATAGACTGTTAATTAGTTGCCTCAGAAAACTTCTAGTTCACCACCTAAGGACAAGGTAACTTGTTTAAGGTCACACAATGAGCTAGAAGAACAGCTGTGATTGGAATTGAATAGCTCTCACCTTTATAACTTGGGCCTTAAATATTGGGGAAAAAATAAGCAGAGGGAAGAATAAGATAATATGAACACTTGACTCTCGTACCTGTTTATGTCCTAAGGTCAGAGCCTGGGAGGAGGGTAAGGCAGAAATTGCAAATTGAAATGCCTTTATAAATATTTGAACTAAAAACAATTTTTTTTTTTTTTTTGAGACAGGGTCTTGTTCTGTCACTCAGGCTGGAGTACAGTGGTACGATCATAGCTCACTGCAGCCTCAATCTCCTGGGTTCAAATGGTCCTTCCACTTCAGTCTTCTGAGTAGCTGAGATTACAGGCATGTGCCACTATGCCTAGCTTCCTTCCTTCCTTTCCTTCCTTTTCTCTCTTTCTGTCTCTCTGTCTCTCCCTTTTTTTTTTTTTGGTAGAGATGGGGTTTCATTATGTTGCCCAGGCTGGTCCTGGACTCCTGGTCTTGGCCTCCCAAAGTCCTGGGATTATAGGTGTGAGCCACCATGTATGGCCCTGATCAAAAAACTTAAAAAATATAAAGAGCCAAACAAACTCCGTCTATCTGCTACATTTGGATCACAGGTTATAGTTGTGATCTCTTCTGGTAAGGACCATCAGGTGGAGGTGTGCCCCAATTCAATTAAATTTTCCAGAAATCTGCTTCTTGTCATAAATGGCCTCATAGCTAGAAATGAGTATTTTAGCAAATAAAAGAAAGTTACAGTAAAAGGAAGCTTGTGTTGTCCTTGAACCAGATTTGCTGTGATGGCGCTCCAGTCCCATTAATGAAAGTCCTAGTGAGAGGTGATTGCTCTAAAATGGCACTGCAAAACACAGGCCTGTGTATATGTTGAGAATGTAGCCTTTATACTTCAAGGCGGAGGAGCCATGCGCAGAATCAGC
The DNA here is from genome assembly GCF_008728515.1 of Papio anubis. Lineage (NCBI taxonomy): Eukaryota > Metazoa > Chordata > Mammalia > Primates > Cercopithecidae > Papio > Papio anubis. The sequence goes on along the minus strand of NC_044988.1, from coordinate 26,684,448 downwards.
TCTTATTCCTCTCTATTTGCACTACTACCAACTGCCAGAATGAGTTTAAGCTCTCGTTTCTTGGAAAAGGGGTCCTGAAAAAACATATTGACTTTGTCACTCTCTCCTCCTTTCACTTTCCTGATTTTTGCTTTAGCACTTTGAATGCTGCATATGGCTTATGCAGTGCAGAGACGGCTTATATTACTGGAGGGGCAAATGAAATCATTCAGTGAACATGAGGTTTGGATTTTTTTTAAGCACGTATGACATATCACAGTGAGAAAATTTTAAAATATGGGTCAGTCACTCAAGCAAGCCTCCCTGGACCTATGATTGACATATCCTTCATACTTGAGAGAGCAGTCTTTGATCCTAAGGTGACATGTCGGGAGCACAGGAGAAAGCAGCTCTACTGATTTTGAGATGAGGGCAAAAAAGGGAAACAGGTGAAAATTCTTCATCTAGTAATTCTACAGGGAAGTTCATTGAGGTTCTCCAGGGGGTTGGAACTAGATGACAACGTGTCGTTTACTCTTCCCTGCTTTCAATCCTTTTCCTGGCAATTGATGTTACCTCTTTCACTGATCACAAAACTGTGTAATGTACCTCACTAGATGCTAATGTGACAGATGCCACAGGTCCAGCAATATTTCCAGAAGCTTCTTTATATATCTCATGGCCTTGGCTAGCAGAATTCAGAATATTTGTTACCTACCATCTTGTCATCCAACCAGATGGCTGAAAAAATTAGTAGCCATCCCTCTGAGGAGGAACACCCAGAACCACAGATAGTTCTTCCGGGCCAACACCATATGGATTTCTTATTGGGTTGTAAACATTTTTAGCTCTTTTTTTTTTTTTTGACATTTTGTCATGTTTTTTCATCATTACAAGATGGAACTATATTTTTTGTACTTCCTCTTCATGTTTGTCAGGACATCAAAGACTTCTGCAGCTTGAGCCCTTCTTTAAGAAACTATCACCAGGGGAGAGAGTGTCATGAAGGCATCATAAAGTGCTTTAGACAGAGAAGTTTTCTTGCCTCCCTACTCAAACTAGTCCAGTTCCCCTGGTGACAATTTTAACATGTTCCAGTTGGTAGACCGGATGCCCTTGGTTTACCTCTCTGGGGATGTGCCCACCAGGAGGTCATACCATTTGTTACTGGGCCAGTCTTACCCTTATCTCACTTGGGTGGGGCAACCCTGAATCAGAACCAGGGAAGGGACCTTTGAGGTTACGAAGAATAGCAGTTTGGATTTTCTGATTACTTTAGGAAAAGATACGTTTTACTTTTTCTGCCCTTCCTGCCCAACTATGAAGAATACTAGAGACAAACATCCTAATGGCAGGGTGTATAAGCTGGCTGAGGGCCAGGGATCTGCCTTCTTGCCCCTTTGGCACCTTAGCTGGCTTTCTGCACCTTGCCTGGTGGAGCAATGGGAGAGAGCTGCTTAAATAACACTCCCTTTAGAGCCTCTGAGAGACTCTGCCATGGATGTCGGGGGAAATGTTTTGGAAGAAAACATCCATTTCAGCCGGTGTCACTGGTCATTGCCTTTACTTTCCCAGGTTTTCTTTGTGAGACTGACAGGACGAGGTCCCTTTAGTATGGCAGATGGCAGATGTCCTGTGTTGAAAGGATCTTGGCCTAATCATGTCCCTTTTCTAAACCTTGGTTTTACCATCTGCAAAAAAAATAAGTTTGACTAGGTGGTGACTGGAGATCTTTTAAGCTCTAGAAGCCATAGATTTTCTTTCCTCAGGCTCAGAATGGTAGAAAATCAGCATTAGGGTATCTAATAGGCCCTGTCTCCTACTTTGTACATTAATTCCTTAACAACATCCAAAAGAAGAGATTTTGGTTTTCATGGATGATACCATATGAAAATCTTATTTCCATTTGCTGTTTTATGGAATCTGTTCATTAGCTTAGGGCAAATTACCATTTTAAAAACGTTCCTGTCTTTCAGCTGGACCATGGCATCATGATCTCTATTCTACGCCACAAATACCACACTGTTGATGCCTAGCCAGTTAGACCCACCCAGCTCTTATGCCTACGAAGTCGGTTAAGTGTCACATGACAACCCTCCCCCTATTCAGGAAAACCTGTTATTCCTAGGCTGATAATATCTCATCAATGCCCACGGCCCAGGGAAATGCTCAAGCCTTTTACTGCAGACACGGGCACTTTCTTGGTCAAACTCCTGGGTTCTCATCTTCCACAGCTCCCACGCCCCTCCCAACAACCAGATGTATTTTATACTGTGGCTCAGAGAGGACAGATTGTGTACGGAGCATGGACTTTTGAATCATACAGATGCAGAAGTGAATCATGCCAGTTAGTAGTGGTATAATCCTAGGCCATCTACTGCACTTCTCTGAGCTTTGGGGTTTCTACCTCTGTGAAAAAAGGATGACTCTGTCTCAGGATTATTGCAAAGCTTTGTGTGGGATCATCTTTTTAAGTCACACAGCACAATTTCTAGTAGCTAGCATGGGCTCAGTAATTGCTAATTCCCTTTCCATTGCTGTCCCTGGAGTGTTTCCTGGTCATGCTCTCTCTCCCTTTGTGGCAGCTTTGCCCAGTCTGTTCTCTCTGCTTGTCTGTCTGGTCTCTGAAACTCCTTCTGGCTATCTGTTCCTTGTGCTGAGGCACAGTTATCTTCTGCAAGCTTATCTTGGTGCTAATTATGCCTTGCCTGGGTTAGATACCTAGCCTCCATGCTGCCTCTGAACTATGTGAATATGCCTCTATCACAGCAAAAACGATGCCAACATTGGTGACAACATTACTAATGGTCACTGATTGTGTACTTACAACGTGCCGTACACTGGGCAAGCACTTCACAAACATGACTTCATCCATTCCCACAAAAGTATATTCCTTAGTTACTGTTACTCTTCCCATTTCTCAGCTGATGACTTTGACGCGGAAGAGGTTAGACACCACATGGAGAACCATGCAGGCAGGAAAGGTTGACATACACTTGAGCCCAGACAGCCTGGCTTGAAGGCTCATTCTCCTACTGCTTATCTGCATCCTTTAATGGCCTTTGATTTCTTGGAGGGCAAGGGAAAGAACTTGTTCAAGGGCAGGTACAGCTACTAAGAGACAGGACAGAAACTCAAACACAAGCAAATTGACTCCAGATGCTGCTTGCTTCAAAACTCTGCTGTTACTTGGAGAATCAGCTCGAAGAAAGGGCAAGGATCTTCCCCTCCATCTCTTCTATCTCTACATCCCCTTTACCCAGTAGTATGGCTGGCACATTTTGGGCACCCAATGAATGTTTGTGGAATAACTCCTCCAATCTCAGTCCAAATCTGGCCTGTACTTTTTAGACGGGGAATATATGATACTGACCACTCCCAATTATGTTCAGGTTAGTCAGGGAAGGAGTTTTAATTGCCCAACGTCTGGGCTGTGGTACCAGTATGTTTCTGCGTTATTTCCCATCCAGAGACTGATCAGGTTTCTTCCTAATACACATCTCCAGTCTTACCAGTAAAGACCAAACAGGCTCAGTGCTGTCCTGGGACACTCAGATCTTAAAGAATTAGGACTCACTTTGCTTGTAGCCTTGTAGGCTAATCATAGGCAAAAGAGATATTATCCTTTGGTCAGGAACATTCTCATGTGGTCATAAGAGTCAGTATTAAAATAAATTTGTGGCCTGAGACAAGGTAAAGAAAGCAAAGTTTCCGGGCTACTCTGTGGATGTGTGGACAAACCCGTGTTTGAAGGACACACGGGGCCAATGCCAGGACATTCTGGAGTTTGTGCTTGACGCAAGATAATCCTAAATTTTGTTTGAGTTAATATATCTGAAAGCATTTGTCAACAAAGATATGAGATTATATTTTAACATGATGATTATTGTCATAAACAATGGCAAATAAAGAAGAAAATCACAAAGGTCATTTATCAGAAATCAAATCCCCCCAGACCCTTCTCTGCCTGTAAGTCTGCCTGCCTGCCAGGCGCTGGGTGCTGCTCTCCTCTCCTTGCTCCTGTGTGTCTGTCCTCAGTCCCATGGGCAGAGAAAATCCCTTGTTTATTTACACAATGCAGGGCCTGGAGATGCTGCTTTTTTTCTGTTCCTTTTTGCAGTTTTCAATTTCAATTTGTGCTTTCTCCATGGCATTTTTCTAGGGCCACTCGAGAAGAATAAAAACAAAAGCAGCGTCCTTTGTCTTATGACAAGATTGGAGATACAAAAGGAAACAAAAAGCAGCCCCAGTAGCTTTACCCCACAAACCAGCTTGACAAATTAAAACTAAAGCTGGTGGGAGAATGCAAGTCCTCACATAAAACTGCATTTTCTGATCTGACAATGGAAAAACATGACTTTTCTTTTTAATGGTAAAAGGGACTATTAGTCTAAGGCCCTGTCCTATTATCCCCATCTACAATGAACCTTATTTTGAAAAGTTTTCTATTATTTCAAGCTCAGATGGAATTCATGCAAAGAAAAAACAATTCTGTTCATCAGCTCTGTTATTACTTTGGGTTCCTAAACCCAAGAAATCTCTCTCTTCCTTGAGCCAATAATGGACATAGAACCATACATTCTACCACTGAATAGTTGGGTTTATTCTCATTATTATTATGCCCATTGCACAAGTCATAGTTGCTAACTACTCTAGGGTCAAAACACTGCATAAAAATTGTAGGTTACGACTTTCGGACTACTAACTTTTTTTTTTTTTAGAATGACTGTTTAGGAGTGACAGCTTTTCTCCCAAGAGGAGTAATTCTTTCCTCTCTGTTTCTCTTAAGATTGTTTTTACTGTTGCATGTCACGTGTAAGAAATTAAGTGGACCTCTCTGACGACTTATTAGGAAGTTTCAAGAAGAGTAAAGAGTAATTGTCAGTATAACTGTCATTATCAGTAGTTAATACCACTAACAGTGTATGGTTTTCCAGCAAATTCTTTTGTCTTCTTCTTTACACTAAATCCAAAATTTAGCCACTTCTCACCATCCCAGGTGTGGGCTACTATCCTCTCTCCTAGATTACTGCTATAACCCCATTAAGAAGTTTCCTTGTGGCCAGGCTGGCTCACGCCTGTGATCCCAGCACTTTGGGAGGCTGACGTGGGTAGACCACCTGAGGTCAGGAGTTCCAGACCAGCCTGGCCAACATGGCGAAACCCTGTCTCTACTAAAAATACAAAAATTAGCCAGGTGTGGTGGTACACGCTTGTAGTCCCAGCTACTCAGGAGGCTGAGGCAGGAGAATTGCTTGAACCCGGGAGGCGGAGGTTGCAGTGAGCTGAGATCGCGTCACTGCACTCCAGCTTGGGTGACAGAGCGAGTCTCTGTCTCAAAAAAAAAAAATTTTTTTTCCTGCTTATATCCTTGCTCCTTCTTCATGCTGATTCTCCATTTAACAGCAGAGCTTTGGAGCAAGCAGCCTCTGGAGTCAATTTGCTTGTATATGAGTCTCTGTTCTGTCTCTTACTAGCTGTATCTGCCCTTGAACAAGTTCTTTGCCACCTCAAGTTCCTTATCTGAAAAATGGGAGTAATTATACTTCCCATTGTATCTGTTTTCTGTTGAAAGTTACGTGAGATAATGCACACTAAGTACTTAGCATATAGCCCTGAGACATGCATGCTAACATTATCATTACCGAATTATACAGTAAAAGCGGGTGAGTTTTAATTTGACACTAGGTCTGCAGCAAGAGAAAGTATAGGTCTTACATATAGTGATATAGTTTGGATCAGTGTCCCCACCCAAATCTCATGCTCACTGTAATCCCCAGGGTTGGAGGTGGGCCTGGTGGGAGGTGATTGGATCATGGGAGCAGAGTTCTCATGAATGGTTTAGCACCATCCCCCCTCGGTACTGTATAGTGAGTGAGTTATCATGAGATCTTTTGTTTAAAAGTGTGTGGCACTGCCCCCCTCTCTCTCTCGGTCCTGCTCCTTCCGTGTAAGATGCCTGCTCCCACTTTGCCTTCTGCCATGAGGAAAAGCTCCCTGAGGCCTCCCTGGAAACAGATGCTGATATGCTTCCTGTAAAGCCTGTGGAACCATGAACCGATTAAACTTCTGTTCTTTATAAATTACCAAGTCTCAGGTATTTCTTTATAGCAATGCAAGAACGCACTAACATACATAGAAAACATACATCCTCAGCAAAATGATATAATTCATTTTGTTTCTTTCTCACAGGTAAGGCCTTGTTAAATGACCAATAGTCTATGTAAATCCCCATGTATATTCAGCCTCTATCATTAGTAGCCTAAAAACTGCTTTTGGGGAGAAATAGAGATGCAAATATCACCAAAATCAAGAAACTGTGATAAAACTCACAAGAAAATTTTTGCTAGGGAAGAATTTAAGGGCTAAGGGGACAAAGGTCATTTCTGGCTGGGATGACACAATAAGATTTCATGGAGAAGATAAGGATTTGGTCTGGACTTTGTGGACTATGTTAGAATTTCAATAGCAAAGTTTGGTGGTGGGGAGGTGCAGGAAGAAGCAAATGGTAAGAGAAAATAAGAGAAAAGTGAATATTAAGATCACAGTGTGCAAATACTCAATTTGCTGGAGGATTGGGTAAAGAAAAGGTAACTTGTAAAATCATGCTAGAAAGCAAGTCTGGGACAATCTATGGATGATCTTCAATGATTCACTAACTACTAGGCCTTGAGCCAGGCACTTTATATACATTACCTGGTTTAATCCACACACCAACTCTGTGAGGCTCAGAGACTGAAGTAGTTACTCAAGATCACTAAGCTGATAAGTGACAGAATCAGGATTTGACCTCAGATCTGGTCAGCTTTAACCTATGGTCATAGCCTCTCTAGGCTTTCTTGCTAAAGTCAAACACTGTTAGAGGTAACTGAATCATGGGGTGAGGAGGGTTGGAGGTGGGGCCCAGCTTCAGGGCAGTTGCACCAGGCTTGAGATGATATAATAAGGGCCTGGAATAGGGGTGGAGTGTGACTGTGAAGCAGGGGCAAAGCAGGGTGTGAGGGACTTCCAAGAAGAATCATAAGGTGTGTTGACTTACAAGAATAAAGGGCAGGGAGGCCTCAAAGATGACTCCAAGTTCTTCGGTCACAGTGCTGGGAGCATGGGGCTGCTCTTTTTTGTTTGTTTTTGAGACAGAGTCTTGCTGTGTCACCCAGGCTGGAGTGCAATGGTGTGATCTTGGTTCACTGCAGTCTCTGCCTCCCGGGTTCAAGCAATTCTCCTGCCTCAGACACCCAAGTAGCTTGGACTACAGGCATGTGCCACCATGCCGGCTAATTTTTGTATGTTTAGTAGAGAAGGGCTTTTACCATGTTGGCCAGGCTGGTCTTGAACTCCTGACCTCAGGTGATCCACTTGCCTCGGCCTTCCAAAGTGTGGGAATTACAGGCGTGAGCCACTGCGTCTGGCCAAGGGCTGCTCTTAACAGAAACAGGAAAGTCAGGATGATTTTGGGCGAAAATGACAGGTTTATCAAGAGCTTCCATCCTTTTTGACTCAAAGGTTGAGTATAAGCCCAGGGCAGGACCCTGGAAGATAGGGGAGGCCGGGATGGGGAGGCGGTGACTTAGACAAAGTTCTACTCTGCAATGGAACCAGAATGAGTAGAGTCTTTACTGCCCCCCTTCCCTGGAAACCTTGCTTTTTTTCTAGTGAGCAAAAAGACTGTGCTCTTTGTTAAAATGCTTTTGAATAGAGCTATATCGCAGCCTGGAGGAGATTCTAAAGAGTGAGAAAAGAAACAGATTTGGCAAAACTTAGAGAGTGTCAACAGCTTTTTAGGTGATAACTGCCATAGAACAATATGTGTGTATACCAGACGAAAAAAATAGAACCTTTCATCAGATTGTTCTCTTTGGAGAGTAAAACTGGAGAGAAGTTTTATCCACATCCACTTGCCAATCATAGCAATAAGTAACTATGTAGATGTGCACACATGTATGTACATACAATGGTTTTGTGAATCACATGACTGGGCAATGTTAAACATGCTAACTACGCTAAACGTTGTCCCAGAAAGCAATTCTGTTACGATTTTACTGTAGAGGGCATGTTGTCCATTTCCTGCAATGCCTTTTCCACAAAGAACACTTGGAAAAATGTTCAAATCACATTTACCACTTCAGTCAGATGCTAGCATTTTTTTCACATCTCCCCATTATATTGATTGTAGTTCTAGAATGATGCCTACTTTATTTAGAAATATTGAAGAATGAAGTGCTGTATACAAGTAAATTTTCTAGTCAAATATGGGTTATCTGTTAATGCCAAATAAAAACAAGTGAATTCTCTTGGATGAAAACGTTTCTGAAAAGGAATAGACACATCTGTCTTCTTAGACAACATTAAGTAGGATGAAAATCCATTATTATCTTTTGTTGTGACTTAGTGATGTTCTCATTGACTGTCAGGGATGATAGGCTATTTGGGCCTCTCTCAATGGCCCCGGACTGCTCACGGGGAGAGTTCGCGTGTCTGCTATTTATAGTTTTCTGTCTCAATGGTGTGACTAACTGTCCCCACCACTCTCATTGACTGTGCCTCCCTGATTTCTAACTGCAACGGGCAGGAGCACCAGATCAAAACCGAGCACAGGAGCGGTGGTTTCTGTGGCATTTGATGCCTGTGACTGTGGGGAATTTGGTGCATGGATGGTCTCATATCAATGTCAGGCTTCAAATTCGTCTTTTTTTCCTTTAATTTTCTTATTTTCTGATTCTTGCCTATATTCTGGGTAGTTAAGGGATCTGTATTAGGCACCATTTGATAAATTAGGCATTGCCATATTCTTAGCAGGAACTTTTTCTAATTAATTTTATTTGATCTTTTTCTGTTAATCTCTACTAGGAAGTTAAGAATTGAACATATCTAGATTCTTAAGGAGAACAGTTGCTAAGTGAAATAAATATGACTTTTTAAGGTAGGAATAGAAGTGAGCTCTTAACAGTAATGAGAGCAGCTGCAATGTCCAGCACTCCTTGAAGCATTGTGCATGTGTGAGTCTCCATCTTCCCAGTGACCTTCACTATTATTGTTCTTATTTCAGTAGATATAACACAGATTTAAAAAGGTAGACTATCTACTGAAAGTCATGGGGCTAGAATTCTCATGCTGCGTAGTCTGTGGCAGGTCTCTCCACTCATTTGGATTTTATGGAGGGACAGAAGGGGAATGACTGCAAGCCTCAATGAGGTCAGAGGTAGTATTCCATATTAATGTCATTGGTCACTATTTTTGAGCAAGTAAAGAACCTACTGAAAGAACAACAGGATGGGCAGCAACAGAGCCTATGTGGTCATCAGAGAGGCCTGCTGGCCCTCTGGGCCAACTTAAGTGGCTGCTTTGTCACTGGAGCCACACTTCACCTTATTTTGTATAGTCCATTCCTCTACTCAATGGACCCTTGAAAGAAAAGTCCACTAGCTGTGGGAAGAAAAGAACCATAACATGTTGTCAATTTTCTCTTTGTTCTCTAAAGCACAGAATTCAATCTCTTATTTCCTGGAACACCATCAATTTACAGGAGAGGGTAAAAAGAATCTTAGTTATAAAGAAAGAGCCAGGCCTACACTACAGCCTTTTTTTTTTTGAGATGGAGTCTTACTCTGTCGCCCAGGCTGGAGTGCAGTGGCCGGATCTCAGCTCACTGCAAGCCCCACCTCCCAGGTTTACGCCATTCTCCTGCCTCAGCCTCCCAAGTAGCTGGGACTACAGGCGCCCGCCACCTCGCCTGGCTAGGTTTTTGTATTTTTTAGTAGAGACGGGGTTTCACCGTGTTAGCCAGGATGGTCTTGATCTCCTGACCTCGTGATCCGCCCGTCTCGGCCTCCCAAAGTGCTGGGATTACAGGCTTGAGCCACCGCGCCTGGCCTACACTACACTCTTGAACTTGCTCTCTAATCCTTTGGCAAGAGCACCTACTGACCGATCACATTATTCAAATGTATTTTATCATTGATCATCATTTCCTTTAAACTTTGCCTTTTCAATAGAGAATTCTCTAAATGCCCACAAGTAGAACTAGCATGGAATAAAGCAAGCTGTTAAAGAAAGTCAAATTCCAAAAAGTTGGCTGGGTAAAATAGCACAAAAAGTTGTATATTTTTTATCTAGAAATTACAAATGTGCTGCGTTTAAGTGAGGTAACAGTTGCACAAAGCACAACGTAATTATTTTCTCTCCTGTGCCTGTCTCTGAGTCTGTCACTTTGCTATTCACTCATGGACATCAGTGAGAGATGTTCCTTTCCTCTTTAACCTCTCCCTTATCAGTCCACTGCAGGAAAGTACTCCTTAGCTTTAAAGTTATCCACAGATAGGTGCACACAAACATTCAAGAAACATTCAAATGCTTAGTTCCTGTCTCATACAAATCCTGCATTTCATCTGATTATGTTTTCTCCTTCTTAATTTCTTCCCTCCCTTTCAAATATATTAACGAAGAGCCTTTAAAGTGCCAGGCAGTGTGTGAAGGCCTGGGGAGACTGTGTGTGTGTGTGTGTATACACTGTGTCTGTCTTTAGGATCACTTGTGCCCTTTATCTCAAATTTTGGACGACTGGGTAGATATTGGGTAGATGAAATTTAATCATCCCTTTTTTACTAAACTTTAAGGACATCATGATTTTTTGTTACTGCACAGTAGGAACTATAGGTATATGAAGCTCAAAGTTTATAACCTCAAAAATTTCATCATTACAGCAATTTTATTAGCTAAAAGAGCAAATATAATTTTTAGGTGATGAGTAAGATGTACCTAATAGAGACTTTTTTTGGAGCCATAGTTATTTAAAATAAAAAACAATAGGATTTATTAGCAGCTAAATTTAGCAGTGAGGACAATTACAAAATTAAGTACTACTCAATAGGTCCCTAAAATTCTGAATGAAAAGAAAATTCATGGGTTTATACCAGGTATAATAGACAATTCTAATTTCTTGAAAATAAAGTAGGTTTCATTTTTATTCACTCTAGAAAAGAAAAACCTAGCTTTTATTAGTCAGTAGAGTCTGTTTGAGAAAATACCATTTTAGTGGCTCTTCATAATTATGGCGTCAGTCTGAAAGAGCAGCTAATGCCACGTTCCAGCCACATATGGGTATCATAACTCCATAGGCTTAAGACTTGAGATGAGTAAGGCAGTACCTAAAATAAATCGGGCAACTGGAAGAATTCTTTTCCAGAAGGAGAAATATGTGAATGGTAAGTCCTATAATTACTTAGGACATTAACTTATCAATTATCGCATCATCTTTTAAAAATATATACATATATATTTTTAAAGACAGAGATGGGGTGTCACTATGTTGCTCAGGCTAGTTTTGAGTTCCTAGGCTCAAGCATTCTGCCCTCCTTGGCCTCCCAAAGTGCCAGGATTTCAGGTGAGAGCTGCTGCACAGGCCCACCTCCTCCTCTTTAAATGAAAGGCTACCCAAAGCATAACCACCATGCTGCCAGGGACTAACAAGGAAAACAACCCCACAGCCACAGGCATCCTAGATGCTTTAAAAGAGGGGCCAGCTTGCGGACATTTTCCAAGTTGCTTGGTGTTTAGACCCTATCCATCAGGCTAGTTCTAATTCCTCCCAAAATTCTCAGAGGTGAGAGGCAGTCAACAGCTTTGCTGGGCATGACAAGTTTCATTTCAAGGAGTCCAGCTTGTAATTTCAAGCAGACTGACTGCTGTCATAGGCCCAATCAACTCAGGGTTTCAATTGCTTTTCAAGCATTGCTTCATTGAACACACTCAGCAATCACAGAACCACCTGTGTCAATGTGGCAAGCACTGGAAAGAACTCACAAGTCACTTAACAGAAAAGCGTATTTTAGCAGTTTTCTGAAAAAATTGTCCTAAACATACCTTTTTACAGTGACTGATCCTACACTTTCTGATATGGACTTGGAAAAAAAGACATTTCTGGAACTGGTATACAATCAGGGAGGAGCTGGTACTGTACATACACTGCCTGTTCTCACTCCTACTCCTGTACAGTGTACATACACTGCCTGTTCTCACTCCTACTCCAAATTGTTATTGGGCTTTATCTACAGTTTCTAAAATCATCAGGTTTTAAGAAGTCATTTTACATTTACATTCACACACACTTAGATACACATCAAACACATTAATTACATATACACATTAAACACACACACACACACTGATGATACAAATGGAATTTCCCAGAATAGTCCCCATTTCAAATATTCTTTCCAGTTGTTAGCTCACATCTAAGACCATCTACTTTAAATTTTAGCTTCCAAAATATGGTCACTGAATCAAGATGATCCATATTATGACTCTAAGACTGAAATTCAGATTTTGATTTAATAGACATTTTCTTAATCCTTTCTTCAGCTGTAGGGATGACATTTCAATGCAATATCTTATGAAATCAGAGGATCTTTATTACATGGAATATAGCATATTTTGTCCTTGATTTTCCTCACTAACATATAATGGACCTATTGCAACACTCTTGAATGAAACAGTCAATGCACAGAAGCTTTTAGAAAAGTGGATTTCTGTAAAAATAAAAAATAAATATTATATGTTGAAACTTACATTTCAACATATAATATTTATTATTTCTCATATAACAATATAATTTTATTGTATTTAATATAAATAACAATATAAATAATATAATAACGTATAGCAATATAATATATCAGGCCACTTAAGTGGCTCTTGCCTTGAGCAAGTCATCTAACTTCTTGTTTTTCTTTTCTTCTTGAGACAGGGTCTTGGTGCAATCATAGCTCACTGTAAACTTGAACTCCTGGGCTCAAGCGATCCTCTAGCCTCAGCCTCCCTGGTAGCTGGGACCACAGGCATGCACCACCATGCCCGGCTAATTAAAGCAAAATTATCTGTAGACATGGGGTCTCACTCTGTGGCCCAGGCTGATCTTGAACTCCTGGCCTCAAGTGATCCTCCAACCTTGGCCTCCCACAGTGCTGGGATTATAGGTGTGAGCCATGGTGCCTGGCTGTAACTTCTTGTTTTACAGATGAAAACACTATGTCTTTCATGAATTGTGAGAAAAATAAATTAATATGCGCAAAAACAGTTTAAAAAGACCCTGGTATATACTTGGAGAAGTTGGACTAACTCAATAGATGGGCTTAAAAAGTAACCTGGATAATGAAAGTATTCAGTAAATGCTGTTGCTATTGCTGTCATTATTTAAAGTCCCAGTTTCCTCATCTGTAAGCGAAGGGGTAGATTTAATCTCAATGATCTCTACAGTTTCTTTCCTTTGGTGATGCTCTGTTACCTATCATTTAACTTTCTATGAAGTGACCAACACAGAAGATGAGTTGGTCAGGTTAACATTTAATATAAATTAAAATTTCCTCTGAGGTGTTAAGAGCCGATAGTAGAAACAGGAGCATAAGAGTAACTGTTTTGTCTTGTTTTTTTTTTTTTTTTTTTTTTTTTTTCTTTTCTCATTTTTTTTTTATTTTGTTTTTTTTTAAAATTAATTTATTATTATTATACTTTAAGTTCTAGGGTACATGTGCATAACGTGCAGGTTTGTTACATATGTATACTTGTGCCATGTTGGTGTGCTGCACCCATCAACTCGTCAGCACCCATCAACTCGTCATTTACATCAGGTATAACTCCCAAAGCAATCCCTCCCCCCTCCCCCCTCCACTTCCCTGTGTTTACTTTTTGATAATGCCAGAATGAGGAAATTATCATAAGCAGGCAATTTCCCTCAGGGGCTTAAAAACTTGGCCTAGCTTTGAATGTTTTAGGGTCCAGAAGGAGAGAAACCTAGCTCAGCCTTAACAGGAAGCAGAATGGCTTGTCAATGGGTTGTTTTAGCTCCCTGGAGTCTCATTCTGATACGGCAATTTTGTGCTATAAATCTGGGAGAATGTTGGACAGGCTGAGGTCCAGTTATTTCAACAACTGCTACTGTAAATCCTTCACTCCTCCAGTAGTTGCTCTCTTCCTCAAGTATCTTTCCAGGCAGAGTAAATGCTAGTTATGGGGGCTATAAACTGCTTAAAATTAGGCTTTGGGCTAGAGAGTGTGTCTTCTGCTGTAAAAGCACACTAGTGAGTGTGTCTTCTCCTTATATTTCCAAGTAGTTTGGCTCCACCAAAATCCAAGAGCTATATTTCTTGCTCCCAAATGCATAAAAAAAGTAATTAAAATTTTTTTTTAAAATTTAAATACTAATGAGAGGCAAAGCAGTCAAGAAGACACAGTGTCTCTAGGTACCAACAGTTCAAACAATAAAAAGATACTTATTATTTATCAAGAGTTTGATTTCCATAATATTTTACAAAATGAACCGCTTCTGATCAGATATAGATTTATTAGTAATACTGCGTGCAAAACCATTCAAAAGGAAAAGAAAGATAAAGTGAAATAGAGTTTGCATGAGTGAGAGAATGAAACGAGATTATCTTTGGTGGTTCTAATTGATTTCTGACATTGTCCCCAACATAGCTTTTGTTGCATGTAAAGAATACTCTATACAGTGGCCCAAGACTGCTTCAATAATAGCTCACTGTTTTGTTAGTCAACAGCTGGCATGTATGTAACCTTGCTGTTTGTATTATTCCCAGGAAACAGAATACTTATGATGGGATTTTCACCAGGGCCAGCATTATAACCACGTTAATGGAGAATGCAAATTCAAATTGAGGTGCGGTTGGCAGGAGTTTATCATTGAAAGCCTGCATTCATCACAGATGTCAAGTACAGGCTGGGTCTTCATATTTCTTTTTGTCATACAATGACTTCTTCTCCTGTGGCTCCTTCACATGGACTGTGTATTCAGGGGACAAAGCTTCTGTAGTAGGCTTTGAGTAAGGTCAAACTCCATGGTGCCTAAGAGCCCAAGACACTCAGTAAAATTGCCCAGTAAAATGTCTGGACGTTAAGTAAATTGTATTATATGAAATTCATGAGTGGGAAGGGCAAGTAGTAAGGGTCATTTCTGTATTATGGTATTTAACAATTGCTTCCATTCAAATGCTACAATATTATGCAGTCTGCAGTAGATGTCCATGCACAGCATTCACATTCAATCTTAATATTTAGGAAGGCCTTTGTTAGGCAGACGTGGGAGTGGTATGCTAATCAATATGAACTTTTCTCAAGTGTTCTTAATAGGGTAATAACACTGATGCCAATATAACCTTCAAGTTTATATTTGCCAAGGTAGATATCCTAAAGAAAGAAGTTTTGAGAACTATAGAAGAAATGGAAGAAAAAGATATTAATAGCATAGACTTGGGTATCCTTATAACCAGACACCTACTGTTTTCTAAAACCATGGCTAAAAGGGCTTAGGTGCTATTGGTACCTTCCTCCTAGTTTAAAACTCAGCCTAATGTTTTCAGTGGCAGGGAGGGATCTGGCTCTATGAAATAATGAATGGCTCAGCCTTAAAAATATGTTTATAAATAGCATGAAAAAATGCAAATATTTTATTGCTAAATGAAAACTTTCACTGTATCGATATATAAAACATGATTACTACTGTGTTTAAAACAACGTAAAATAAACCTAAAACCTTATACACAGAAAAAACAGCTTAGAAGAAAATTCAGTAAAAGTCATTGGTGCTTGTGGGCTGTGGAAGCTCTTTTTCTTCTGTTTATATTTTGATAGTTTTAAAATTTTCTATAATAAGCATATTTCTAAATAGTATATATTACTTTCACAATAGAAAAAATAAACTGGATCAAAGCTATACTCAACTTCAAGATGATTGTTCACTGAGAAATTTGAAATTAATATTAAATATGAAAGAAAACTCTATGTAAATGAATCACAGAATCCAAGAAAGATAGTGCTGGATGGGAACTAGAGATCATCTAGATTGCATTCTATCTAATCAGGTCATATGAAGGTAAGATTTCTGGGCTGAAGAGTTAAAAGTGTGTCCTTCTCACATTGGAAGAGAGAAATGGAAAGAACTCGAGCTTTTTATTCCAACAAGGCTGGATTTAAATTTTGATTCTGCTTCTTAACTTTCTGTGTCCCTTGGGCAAATTATTTAACCTCTCTAAGATTTAGAAAAGAAAGATGGCAATAGTGCCTACTTCTTAAAATGGTTTTTAGAGTTAAATGAGAAAGGGGAAGACAGATATGTAGGTAGGTAGATAGATATAGATACATACGTACACATATTGCCTAATACCTAATACACAGCTTTTTAGCATTAATATTATCAAAGCCTCTTTTATTCCTCAGTAGCCATTGGCCGGAAATATTTTGATGCCATTTCTTTTGGGTTTAAAAGAGAAGGAAGATAACTACTGAAATCTTTCTTCTTCTTCCTTTTTTTTTTTTTTTAAATCATGGTAAGCACATTTAACATGAGATCTACCCTTTCAACAGACTTTTAACTTATAATACAGTATTGTTAACTACAGGACAAATGTACAATGGATCTCTATAACTTACTTATTTTGTGTAAGTTCCTGTTGACTAGCAACTCACCATTTCCCCCTCTCTGTAGCCCCTGGCAACCACCACTGTGCTGTGTGCTTCTACAGGTTTGACTATTTTAGATTCCTCAGAGTCCTGTGTCTTCCAATACTGATAGAATAGTATTGAAGACCATGGTATATTTTTTATGGAGAAGAGTTGTGATATCATCTCATGCTGTCTATTCTCCTTCAGCGTCTTCCTTTAGTTTTTCTTTTCCTATAGTGTAGAATTTCCCAAAAGCTTGTTCTATTCTGTGTCCACTTTCTCCAGTCTCATTTTCTGTTGAATGGCCTCTATTCAGGATTTGTTTCCATAACACTACTGAAACTGTACTTCTCAGGGTCATCAGTGAACTCCATCTTGCTAAATCTGGTGGCAAATTTTTATTCCTTTTAGCACTTGATATATTAGCACAAGATGGTTTCCTTCTCCTGGAAGTTCTTTTTTCACTCGGCGTCTAGGACATCACATCTTCCTGGGCTTCTTTCCATCTCACTGGCTGCTTCCTTTCAGGTCTCCTTTGTGGGACCCTCCTTCTCTCTCCCATCTATAAATGTCACAGGGCTTGGGTCTCAGCTCTGGTTCCTTGCTCCACCCACATTCCCTCTTCAGTAGGCTCATTCTCTTCCATGGTGGGAATACAGCCTATATGCTAATTGGTCTCAAATTCATATCTCCCACTCCAATTTCTCTCTGAAGTTCAGGTCATAAATCCAACTGCCTCCTTTATTACTATTTGGATGTCCAATAGGCATCTAAAAATTATGTCCAAAACAAAACTCTTGTTTCCACTTCCTCAAAAACCCACCCCTTCCCAATGCTTCCCCGCTTTATTAGAAGGCAACTCCATTTTCCCCAATCACTCTTGAAATGATCCAGAACTATTCTCTTTCCCTCATACCCATCATCTCCAACAAGTCCTGTTGCCTCCACCTTCAAACTTGATTTCCAATCCAACCACTTCTCACCATCTCTCACCCCAGCCCACAGCACCTACACTGGACTAGGGTGTAATGCCTGCATTACTTGGTAGTCTCCTAAATGATCTCCTAGTTTACATATTTGGCAGGTGCCAGAATGATCCTTTAAAACTCTAAATTAGATATTATTACTCTGCTCAAAACCATCTAATGGCTTCTCATCCCACTCAGAAAAAAACCTGAACTATTTATCATGTTCTGCTTCTCCAGCATCATCTCCTATCACTGCCTGCCTTATTTGCTTTTCTCCAGGCACACCAGCCTTCTTGCTGTGTCTCAGACACGACAGGCATGCTCCTGCCTCAGAGCCTTTGCACCCACTCCTCCCTCTCCCTGGAATATTTTGCCTTCGGATCTTTGCTTGGCAGCTGGCTCCCTCACTTAGTACTAGGTTCTCACCTTTAAGTATCACATCTTCAGGGAGGGCTTCTCCAATCCCCCTTTATATACACTCACTCACTCTGAGCTAGGCACTGTTCTAGGTGCTGGGGGACAGCAGTGAACAGAAAGCTCCTCCTCTCTGAAGTTTACCCCACCTCGTCCTATCCCATCCCATCTCATTGCTCTCTATTAGTTCTTCTTTTAATTTTTTTTCTCATTGTACATATTATTGCCTGGTACCTTTCCATATACTTATTTTCTTCTTTATTTACTATCTCTTCTCTGTTAGAATGTAGGCCGAATGAGGACAGGTACTAGAACAGTGCTTGGCAGGTAGGAGGCACTCTATAAATGTTTCTGGAATGAATGATTGCAAAAGTAGTTTGGTAAACAGAAGTCTATTGTAGGCAATAGGCAGATACTTCATCTTGCCATGTGTGACTCAGAAGGGATGTGAGTGGAATATGAATGAATGTTCCAAGCTGAAATCTATTTCATGGATGACAGTAGTAGTCCCTGGATGTCCACCCAACATGCTATTCTTTATTGCATTGACTGATGATTTGGCTTTCAAAAGAGATACATGTCCATCTTGAATTTTTTGTGGTGAGCTTTGGTTGCATATGCCCAGGTTTATTTGTGTATAATATGTGCTGTGCCTGGCATCTGCTCTGCTTCCTGCCCCTCTGTGTGCCTGTGCCCACAGGGCATCTGAGAGTTCATTGGCATATTTTAAGGTGGTATCAGAAAACCTTCCTCTCTGAGCCTTCTGGCTGATCCTATTAGGGTTGAGAAACCTATCAAGTACCATTAAGCTGGCAGAATGACAAAATCAACTCATGCAAGGAGATAAAACAGCTGCGGTGGGCATGGAGAGCTTTGAGGACCAATGGCAGAGGAAGACAAAGAGAGTATGGCTCCTGGATGGCAGATGATTGAGGTCTGGATAGAAATTGGGTTGTCAAGAAACACCATGTCTTAGCCAGAGCTGGAACATTGGCATTTGAAGCTGAAGACTAGTCCTGGCACTTTCAAGCTCTATCTGTGTTAGGGTTGGGGTCCTCTTCTCCAGTCACTTATCTTTTTGTCCATAATGGAAGTTGCAAGTTGACACTTGCAAGCCCCGAGTTTTGGGATGCTGGTGGGTGTGTTTTCTGGGCACAGTACCTTTCCCCTGGAGCTCTCAGCCAGTCCAGAGGCATCTCTCTGATGATGCAGGGTTGGGTGTGATGTGCCTACACCTGCCGCAATGAGGCACTGGAAATATAGACATTAAGAGAGGAGATTTCCATGAGAGTCACAGAAAAGAAACTTGCCATTCAAAGTGGCTTTTTGACTTCACTGTTTCCAGGAAGTGCTACCTCTGACAGGAATTATTTCCTTGTTTTCTGCCAGTGATCGTGCATGTTTTTGACAATGTGAAATGTGGGTATGTGAAGGAGAAATGAACAAATAAAATGAAAGGAAGGAAGATAAAGTAAAAGCATCATTGCTGTTCAGTTCTTCAGAAAGATTATCCATCCTCTCTAGCAGTGTCTTATTTTCCTTAATGTCACAGAGTGAAAAGAGCAAAAACTTTGGAATTAGACACATGTGTGCTTAAATCCTGGATGTTTCAGTTATGGTGTTGGCTTAGGCAAGAAACCTAATGTCTCAAATCTTAGGTTTTTAATCTGTAAAATTGGATAAATAATATCTATGATATAGGGTTGTTTTGAGTCTTAAGTGAAATAGGTGCAAAGTACAAAGCACAGGGTCTGAAAGATTCCTCTATAAATAGTAACTTTAAAAAGGGGAGTGGGAAGAGAAAATACAGCATCAGATATGAACGACCTGGGCTTCACTTATTAATTTATTGAGCAAATTGTTAAACTGAGCATCTTCTTTGAATCTAGAAACGGGTGATATGATGGGCAAGATAGATATGCTTCCATAGAGGCAAAAGGTGCAGACAGGTAAAAACACATGCCAATGTAAAAAAATAAGAGAAGTGCTAAGCATGGTAAGTGTCACTATGAAAGGAAGAGAAGAATGAAAGGGGAAACTGCTTTATATAGAGTGATCAGGGAAGGCTTCCCGGAGGAGGTGATGTACAAGCTGAGAATGAAGAATATGAAGGAGTCAGACATGTGGAGGCTGGAGGGAAGGGTTCCAGGTAGAAGGAAGGATGTTAGCAAACATTTGAGGCCGAACAAGACTTGGTGTGTTTGAGGTACTGAATACCAGAGTGGCTGAGATGAGAGACCAGTGCCAGAACAAGGAGAGACACATAGGATGAAAGCACTGATAGTTATTCCTGGGGAAAGTCTCTCTTGAGAGCTTGTCACAAGAACGTGCCACGTTGTCAGGGGTTTCTCCCTTTGGTTATTAGTCTTCCCCCAACAGTCTTGGAAGCAAAATGAAGTCATTTTGTTATAACGCAATCGTTTGCCTATATT
This sequence comes from Papio anubis, assembly GCF_008728515.1. NCBI lineage: Eukaryota > Metazoa > Chordata > Mammalia > Primates > Cercopithecidae > Papio > Papio anubis. The sequence continues at coordinate 26,664,206 of NC_044988.1, read as the reverse complement.
GGAATCATTAGCATTTGATCGTTTCTTAGTGTTGCTCTGTGAGAGGATGGTGCATTATGGTGAATTCTCTGCTTTTCTCCACTGAAGCCAAAGCTGTCTCCCCGTTAGCTCCAGAACAAAAGGAGCCTGCAGCCCACACCCTGGGGTCTGATGAAAGGACTTACACTCCAGTCTGCATTCCTGCTGCACCTGCTGGACCCTGCTGGCAAAATTTCTGTTTCTCCATTGACCAAATAAAACTGCAGTGTGGCCCCTTGGAGGTTGCCAGGAAAACTCAAGCTTCACTTTTTGCTTTTTAAATTAGCCTGCTACCACCTGGAGCTGAGAGCTGTAATCGCCACTCTGCCCTGGTGGGGACCTGACCTCTCTCCCACTGGAACCAGGTTGGTGGGAAGTAGCAAGAGAACTTGATTTCACTCCTATCTAGAGAGTCTATGTTCTCTGCTTCTGGTCTCACCTTCAAAGTTAGGGCAGTGGTCTTCGATAGGATGATAACAGCAAGACAGGAGAGGTAGGCAGTGGCCAAACCATGCCACTGAATGACATAGCAGCTGAATCACCTCTAGCAAATTATTTATCTTCTCCAGACACTTTTTTTTTTTTGTCCCTAAGAATAGGAACAACATTATCTATCTCTTAGTGTTGTGGGGGAAGATACGATTACAAAAAGCATTTGGCATGCTAGGTGTTAATTTTTTCTTTCTTCCCTTTTTCTCTTCCCTTCCCTTCCCTTCCCTGGTCAGTGAGTCCTTCTCCTTCATTTCTGTCTCTTGTTATTGAATATCTCATCTTTAGTATGTGATGTGGTGGTGAATCCCAGACAGGCATTCTCACCACTTGTTATGTCACGGCCAAGTACTTGGAGAAAGATGTGATCACAATATTGAAAATTAAGTCATTTGGAGTCAATTTCACTTACTTATGCTCTCCCTCTGTCCCAACATCCACCAGGCCTGCTCTCAACGTGTAATGTTGCTTCATTTGGTGGTATCCTTGGAAAATGAGGCGTTTCATATAGATGAGATTTTAGGGGTTTTTCAAGAAAAATTAAGCCCATCTTTTTGTGGCAAATTGTAGCGGGCCTTCTCTTAGGCCCAAAGGCACAGCAGGAAATAAAATGTGTAAGTGGTAATGGTGCTGATGTAAGAATTTTCTTAGATCAGAAAGTCCCATCTGGGGAGCTTTTAACATCTTTCACACTCAGGCCATACCTCAGGCCAATTACTTCAGAATCTCTAGGTGTGGGATCCAGGTATCAGTATTTTTTAAAGCTTCCGGGTGATTCTAATGTGAAACCAAGGATGCGGAACCACTGCTATTCAGTTTCTTAATGCTCAAAACCTCTGAATGTGTCTATGTTTCTATGAATTAAAAAAGAACACTACAACCACGTGTCACTGCAGGCCAACGTTATGGCCCACAGGGATGGAGGTGAATGAAGCCTCAGTCAGAGGCAGACACATCTTTATGGAAATGACCATGAGAGGCCAGCTCTGGCAAGGCATGAGTATTGGCCACTACAGCTGATAGCCATGTGCCCATAACAAACAGTGGAATTGGGAAGTAGAATAAAGGAAACAGAGAAAGCCAGATGAGAAAGTGAAAGAAGGGAAATGCTATTTAATACAAAGAAGGAGAGATTAGCTGGTAAAACATTTAAATAGCCCTCAAGGGAGAAGATGGTTACGTAAAACAGATAAAAGCCAAAGATAAATGACAAAGCAATAGTCTTTAGGCAGTATACATATATCTTCCCCAATTAGGATAATATTCTCAGATCAAGGTTTGGGTTTGATGAAGGCAGGTAATAAATTGAGAGAATGATACATTGAGCTCTACATCAGGCCAACGCACCTGGCTGAAACCTTGAAATCTGATGAATGCATTCATTTACTGAGCATCACCTCTAACAAGATGAAGCATAAATATTGATATAGAAGAAAGTGTAGATGAATGCATTCAAACAATAGGAGGTATTTTACATTAATTAATTAGCAAGGAAGAGAAAGCACAAAGTATCTGGTTTTCAGACACCTGGCTTACAAATAATCTATGCATATGGATAGTTTCCCTAACTCATTCCTGTCTATTTTCTTCTCAACCCTCTACTAAAATACGATGGGTCAAAAATGCAACAAAACTTATAGGTTTGAGCAAATGTTGTGGAATCACAAGTGGACAAAGGGAATAAGCTGGAAAATATCTGTTTATTTTGGAGCAGTGATTTCCAAACTTTAGTTTTGTGTCCTTTAGTCAAATTAGTTTTACTGGGAAGGGTTAGAGAACTAAAATAAATTTAAAACAGAGGAAGAGTGGTCCAGGGTCCCTTATGTTCAGCATCCATTATTCTCCTTGCCCTTACCCACCATGGAGATGCTGGAGGAAGCAGAGTTTGGGAATGATTGGAATATGAGAGTGGCATAGAAGGAGATTGCTAACAAGATTCAGCAATCTATGTGGCATTCCCACCCCTTCCTAACCCCTCTGACCTGTACTTCCCCTTGACTTTGTCATACTGCCTTGACCCCTAATCAATCATTCCGTTGGATCAATATGTGTCCTCTGCAGAAGGTACAAGCACATTACGAGGTCAAAGAGCCATCAGTCCCACATACACGAGTGTGAATTTAATAATGCCGCTGGCCTCCAGATTCCTAAGTGAGTTTGTTTGTGGTGAGGAAATGGAATTGTAGGAGGTGGCAGATGGGGAATTCTGGGGGAGGATGATGGGGAAGTCCTGTTAGTGTATCTCTAGGGGTTTTGGGGGTGCCCTGGGAGCAATGCTGCAGAAGAGGGAACAGGTTCTGAAAAGAAACATTGCCTATTATTTTTTATTTTCTGGAATCAATCCTGTCCCAAGGAAGGGGGTGGCAAGCAATCTCTTTCTTCTTTCCTACCACATTTCTTGGTTTCTTGTCCCCAGTGTCTTTACAGCACATGAGAATTTTGCTTAATTATTTACATTGCTTGATGAGAAAATCGATTCTGGTTTGTAAATAGATCCCTGGATCAAAGCCCATTTACAAGCTGATAGCTTCCTAAAATGCACAATTGACTGTTTTGTAGGGAAGAGATTACCTCTCAAAACAACTGTTCATGAGAAATGTATATGTTGGACACTTAAAAAATGCTTGGAGAACATTAAACATTTATCCGGATGTGGCACCTCTGAGGACTATGAGGAGTTTATGGTTTCTGCAATTCTAACTTAGTTGCTGCCACGGAGAAGACCCCAGAGCAGTGGTTCTTAACTCGTGAGAGTTATTGATACCTTGGGGAATCTGAGGACTGTACTCATTCTTCCTATGATATGCAAACACACTCCAAATCTTGCATGCATTTTCAGAGGATTCACAGAACTCCCTAAAGACTTGTGAGTTTTCATGGGCTTTGAGCTAAGAATTGTTACTTAATTGACTGAAGGAGTAACACTGGCCTATGTATATGAGAAAAATCCCTATTTGGGAATAGGCTGTCGGGTAGGATTAGAGAATCTATCCCTATCCTGTAGAGCCTACTGTATTTAACATCTGAAAAAGGAGTCAAAGGCTTGCACATCTCCCAGACAAATATACTGGGGAGTCTGTGTTCTGCCCCTCATACCTGGGAAATTCATCAAGGATCTATAGTGCTATAAAGAATGAAGATGGGACATCCCTACAATATTCTTTCCTAACGGAAGGTTTAAGAAAGACTTATTTATTCTCATCTATTCTTACTACATTTATGGAACACCAACTCTGTGGAAAGTCACTGAGCTAGGTGAAGTAAGGGGACATAAAAATGTATAAGGCCTGGTCTTTCTTAAGTTGCCATTTTGTAGCAGACATGAACTTTGTATCCTCATAGTATAGGGCTCAGGAGAGCATGCTCTGAAACTTATTGTCCCTCTCAGCTGTGTCCCGTGGGGATGTTACTGCGCCTTGGTTTCCTTATCTGTAAAATGCAGATAATAGCAGGATGACCATATAATTTATCATTTAAGTCAGGATACCTTTGTAAGTGGAGGCCTGCTATTAATAGTTATGTGGGCCGCAAGCACAAACTGGGCTATCTCAGGAAAATGAGGAACATGATCACTCTAGTGTGGAAAGATTATCTTAGGGATTGAAGAAGGCAACACACAGGACATTATCACATCATGTCTCTGGCTGGGCAAATGTTATCTGCTGTGATTAGTGTCATGGGTACCTAAAAGAAAAAGTGGTATTTGAATTCAGAGGAAGGAGGAATGATTATTTCTTAAGACCAACGTTTATTATATACCTTTATGGGCTATTGGTCCAACCAGTGAAAAGAAAACAATAAACTTAGAACTCCTTCTGCAAAACAGTCCTTTCATGGGCATGGTAAGTATCTCCACTGGCTGCAACATGTTTCTATTCTGGTCCTGCTTTCCTGTGCATTACAGTCCCATCCCTTTATCTGTCTATCAAAAGTTTTCTTTGGTTCCTCATAGTGATCTTCAATTCAATAGATATCTGACTGAAACACATGGTGGAGAGGAGGCAGGACTCACTTGCAGCTCCTGTCGGACAGATAGAACAGTGTGTGGAGACTCACATTGTGAGCTTTTGCTCCAGGAACTACCATAAAAACACACCAGGAAAGCTGACAGAATCCACAGACCCTTTGGAGGAAGCAGATTGCTGCTGCAGGCCCACAGAGACAGCCAAAAAAACTCCAAGACAAATGGCATAACTGCTTGGGAGCTCTATCGCCCTGCCCACCACCTGGTCTTCCCTATACAACCACGGCTGTGCTCTCTTGAAAGCGCCACCTCCTGGCTGGAGGCCAACCAACACAAAACTAGCACAATAAACAAAACTACCACCAAGAACCCTCAAAGAGTTCACTTCACTCCACTGCTGCCCCAACTGGAACAGGTGCTGGTATCCACAGCTGAGAGATCTGAAGACAGTTTACATCACAGAACACTGTGCAGACACTCCCCAGTACCCGAAGCCCCATAGCTCTGCTGGGTGGCTAGATCCAGAAGAGAAATAACAATGACTGCAGTTAAGTTCTCTGGAAGCCCTATTCCTAGAGGAAGGGAGAGAATACCACATTAAGGGAGCACCCTGTGGGACAAAAGAATCTGAACAGCAGCCCTTGAGCCCAGATCTTCCCTCTGACATAGTCTACCCAAATGAGAAGGAACAAGAAAAACAATTCTGGTAATATGACAAAACAAAACAAGGTTCATTAACACCCCTAAAAGATCCCAATGGATCCAAACCAAGCAGAAATCTGAATTGCCAGAAAGAGAATTCAAAATGTCAATTATTATGCTAATCAAAGAGGCACCAGAGAAAGGTAAAGTCCAATTCAATGAAATTAAGAAAATGACACAAGATGTGAAGGGAAAACTCTTCAGTGAAATAGATAGCATAAATAAAAAACAAACACAACTTCTGGAAATGAAGGAGACACTTAGAGAAATGCAAAATGCCCTGGAAAGTCTCAGCAACAGAATCAAACAAGTAGAAGAAAGAACTTCAGAACTCAAAGACAGGCTATCAAATTACCTCAGTCCATCAAAGACAAAGAAGAAATAATTTTTAAAAAATGAACAAAACCTCCAAGAAGTTTGGGATTATGTTAAATGACCAAACCTAAGAATAATTGGTGTTCCTGAGGAAGATGAGAAATCTAAAAGTTTGGAAATCACATTTGAGGAAATAATTGAGGCAAACATCTCCAGCTTTGCTAGAGATCTAGATATCCAAATATAAGACATTCAAAGAACACATGAAAAATTAATCACAAGAAGATCATCACCTAGGCACATCGTCATCAGGTTATCTAAAGTCAAGACAAAGGAAAGAGTCTTAGGAACTGTGAGGCAAAAGCATCAGGTAACCTATAAAAGAAAATCGATCAGATTAACAGCAGATTTCTCAGCAGAAACCCTACAGGCTAGAAAGAACTGGGGCCCTATATTTAGCCTCCTTAAATAAAATAATTATCAGCCAAGAATTTTGTATCTAGCGAAGCTAAGCGTCGTAAATGAAGGAAAGATATAGTCTTTTCCAGACAGAGAAATGCTGAGAGAATTCACCACTATCAAGCCAGCGCTACAAGAACAGCTAAAAGGAGCTCTAAATCTTGAAACAAATCCTTGAAATACACCAAAAGAGAATTCCTTTAAATAATAAATCTCAAAGGACCTATAAAACAAAAACAGTGAAAACAACAACAACAACAACAACAAGGTATTCAGGCAACAAATAGCATGATGAAGAGAATAGCACCTCACATCTCAATACTAATGTTGAATGTAAATGGTCTAAATGCTCCAATTAAAAGACACAGAATGGCAGAATGGATACGAATTCACCAACCAAGTATTTGTTATGTTAAAGAGACTCATCTAACACATAAGGACTCATATAAACTTAAGGTAAAGGGGTGGGAAAAAATATTCCATGCAAATGGACACCAAAAGCAAGCAGGAGTAGCTATTCTTATATCAGACAAAACAAACTTTAAAGCAACAGCAGTTAAAAAATATGAAGAGGGATATTACATAATGTTAGAAGGACTAATCCAACAGGAAAGTATCACAATTCTAAATATATATGCACCTAACACTGGAGATCTTAAATTTATAAAACAATTACTAATGGACCTAAGAAATAAGATAGACAGCCACACAATAATAGTGGAGGACATTAATACTCCACTGATAGCACTAGACCGGTCATCAAGACAGAAAGGCAACAAAGAAACTATGGATTTAAACTATATCTTAGAATAAATGGGCTTAACAGTTATTTACAGAACATTCCACCCAACAAAGGCAGACTATACATTCTATTCATCAGTGCATGGAACATTCTCCAAGATAGATCATATAATAGGCCACAAAACAAGTCTCAATAAATTTAAGAAAACTGAAATTATATCAGGTACTCTCTCAGACCACGGTGGAATAAAATTGGATATCAACTCAAAAGGAACAGACAAAACCACGCAAGTACACGGAAATTAAATAACCAGCTCCTGAATGATTGCTGGGTGAACCATAAAATCAAGATGGAAGTTAAAAAATTCTTTAAAGTGAATAATAGTGACAGAACCTATCAAAACCTCTGAGATACAGCAAAGGCGGTGCTAAGAAGAAGGTTCATGGCATTAAATGCCTACATCAAAAAGTCTGAAGGAGCGCAAATAGACAATCTAGGGTCACACCTCAAGTAACTAGAGAAACAAAAACAAACCAAACTCAAACTTGCCAGAAGAAAAGAAATAACAAAGATCAGAGCAGAGCTAAATGAAATTGAAATAAACAGACAAACAAAGTACAAAAGATCAATGAAACAAAAATCTGGTTTTGAAAAGATAAACAAAATTGACATGCTATTAGAGAGATTAACCAAGAAAAGAACAGTGAGGATTCAAATAAGCTCAATTAGAAATGAACCTGGAGATATTATAACTGATATCACAGAAATACAAAAGATCATTCAAGCTACTATGAACACCTTTATGTACATAAACTAGAAAACCTAAAGGAGATAGATAAATTTCTGGAAATATACAACCCCCCGAGATTAAACCAGGAAGGTATAGAAACTATGAACAGACCAATAACAAGCAGTGAGATTGAAATGGTAATATAAAAAATTGCCAACCAGGAAAAATTCCAGGTGGGTTTACAGCTGAATTCTATCAGATATTTAAAGAACAATTGGTACCGATCCTATTGGCACTATTCCAAAAGACAAAGAGGGAATCTTCTCTATATTATTCTATGAAGCCTGTATCACCCTAATACTAAAACCAGGAAATGACAAAACAAACAAACAAACAAACAAAAAACTACAGACCAATATCCCTGATGAACATAGATGCAAAAATCCTTAACAAAATACTAGCTAACCAAATGCAACAGCATATCAAAAAGATAATACATCATGATCAAGTGGGTTTAATAACAGGGATGCAGGGATGGTACAACACATGCAAGTCAATGAGTGTAATACACCACATAAACCGAATTAAACACAAAAATTACATGATCATCTCAACAGACACAGAAAAGCATTTGACAAAATCCAGCATCCCTTTATGATTAAAACTCTCAGCAAAATTGTCACACAGGGGACATACCTCATTGTAATAAAAACCATCTATGACATACCCACAGCCAACATAATACGGAATGAGGAAAAGTTGAAAACATTCTCCTGAGAACTAGAACAAGGATGCCCACTCTTCTTATTTTTTATTTTATTTGAGTCAAGGTCTCACTCTGTTGCCCAGGCTGGAGTGCAGTGGTGCAATCTCAGCTCACTGCAACCTCTGTCCCCTGGGTTCAAGTGATTCTCCAGCCTCAGCCTCTTAACTAGATGGGATTAGAGGTGCCTGCCACCATGCCTGGCTAATTTTTGTATTTTTAGTAGAGGTGGAATTTCATCCTGTTGCCCAAGCTGGTCTCGAACTCCTGGCCTCAAGTGATCCACCCACCTGGGCCTCCCAAAGTGCTGAAATTACAGGCATGAGCACCATGCCCAGCCGGATGCCCACTCTTACCACTTTTATTCAACATAGTACTGGAAGTCCCAGCCAGAACAATCAGATGAGAAAGAAATAAAGGGCATCCAAATCAGTAACGAGGAAGTCAAACTGTTGCCATTTGCTGATGATATGATCATATACCTAGAAAACTCTAAAGACTTCTCGAAAAAGCTCTTAGAACTGGTAAATGAATTCAGCAAAGTTTCAAGGTACAAAATTGATGTACACAAATCAGTAGCTCTGCTATACACCAACAGCAACCAAGCTGAGAATACAATCAAGAACTCAACCCCTTCCACAATAGCTGTTAAAAAAACAAAACAAAACAAAACTTAGGAATATACCTAACCAAGGAGGTAAACGACCTCTACAATGAAACTACACAACACTGCTGAAAGACATCACAGATGACACAAACATATGGAAACACATCCTATGTATATGGACGGGTAGAATCGTTATTGTGAAAATGAACGTACTGCCAAAAGTAGTCTAAAAATTCAATGTAATCACATTGCAAACCACCATCATTCATCACATAACTAGGAAAAAGAATCTTAAAATTCATATGGAACCAAAAAAAGAGCTCGCATAGCCAAGGCAAGACTAAGCAAAAAGAACAAATATGGAGGCATCACATTACCCCACTTCAAACTATACTTTAATGACATAGTCACCAAAACAGTGTGGTACAGGTATAAAAATAGGCACATAAACCAATGGAAGAGAATAGAGAACGCCAAAATAAAGCCAACTGATCTTCGACAAAGCCAACAAAAGCATAAATTGGGGAAAGGACACGCTATTCAACAAGTGATACTGGGATAACTGGCAAGCCACATGTAGAAGAATGAAACTGGATCCTCATTTCTTACCTTATACAAAAATCAACTCGAGATGAATCAAGGACTTAAATCTAAGACCTGAAACCACAAAAATTCTAGAAGATAACATCGGAAAAACCCTTCTAGACATTGGCTTAGGCAAAGACTTCATAACAAGAACGGGAAAGCAAATGCAACAAAAACAAAGATAAATAGATGGGACTTAATTTAAAAAGCTTTTGCACAGCAAAAGAAACAATCAGCAGAGTAAATAGACAACCTTCAGAATGGGAGAAAATCTTTGCAGTTTATACATCTGACAAAGGACTAATATCTAGAATCTACAAGGAACTCAAACAAATCAGCAAGAAAAAAACAAACCCATCAAAAAGTGGACTATGGACATGAATATACAATTCTCAAAAGAAGATATACAAATGGCCAACAAACATGAAAAAATGCTCAGCATCACTAATTATAAGGGAAATGCAAATCAAAACCACAATGTAATACCACTTCACTCCTGCAAGAATGGCCATAATCAAAAAATCAAAAAGATTAGTTTTTGGCAGGAATGTGGTGAAAACAGAACACTTTTACACTGTTGGTGGGAATATAATCTAGTACAACCACCATGAAAAACAGTGTGGAGATTCCTTAAATAACTGAAAGTAGAACTACTATTTGATTCAGCAATCACACTACTGGGTATCTACCCAGAAGAAAATAAGTCATTACACACACACACACACATATGCACGCACAAATACCTGCACATGCATATTTACAGCAGTACAATTCACAATTGCAAAAACATAGAACCAGCCCAAATGTCCATCAATCAACAAGTGGATAATGAAATTGTGGTATGTATATATCACAGAACACTACTCAGCCCTAAAAAGGAATGAAATAATGGCATTCATGGCAACCTGGATGGAATTGGAGACCATTATTCTAAGTGAAGTAATTCACGAATGGAAAACCAAACATCTTATGTTCTCTCTTGTAAGTGGGAGCTAAACTATGAGGATGCAAAAACATAAGAATGATACAACGGGCTTTGTGGACTTGAGGAAAAGCTGGGAAGGGGGTGGGGGATAAAAGACTACACATTGGATACAGTGTACACTGCTCGGGTGATGGGTGCACCAAAATCTCACAAATCACCACTAAAGAACTTATTCATGTAACAAAACACCATCTGTTCCCCAAAAACTTATTGAAATAAGAAACAAAGCAACAACAAAAATGTATCTGGCTCAAGCCTGTACCTGACTTTCCTTTTGTTCTTTACCATTTTTCTGCTTTTTAAATTTTTTTTTTTTTTTTTTTTTTTTTTTTTTTTTTTTTTTTTTTTT